>NW_028240905.1:0-43468 GCF_964263255.1 Lissotriton vulgaris | reverse complement strand
CCAAGACGACCAGTTATAGTTAGTCGGAAATTTTACTGACATAAAACCATTGAAATTCCCATGTTATAGTTAGTTGGACTCACTATAACTTGCGCGCCTGCAATGCACTGCTGATGACGTCAGATATTACATCACTCATGACATGGTCAGTGACATCACTGAAGACACCATCCAGTGAATGTGTGTCTTTCTGAAAAATAAATATGTTTTATATATGTATATAAAAAGGTCGATGGAAGAATAAATGTTTAAATAAGTGTCTTAATGGATGTTTTAAAAAAATATTTGATTGGTTAACTGGCTTATTAAGTGTATCTTAGTGAATACATATATTAGCGAGTAATGTTTAAATATTTAAATATATGTATCAGTGTTTCACTTTGTGTATAAGTGGCTGCATGGGTTGGTGAGTAGCTACATGTGTGTGTATATGGATTAATAAATGTATTTTTAGTATCAGTATGAGTGTCTGTATGGTTTGGTGGGGGTATTACTCAGCACATAGATGCATCAATGACTGACTCACTGTTTGTATGTGTTTTGAAGACAGCATATGTGCAGGACGGTATGGGTGGATGAGTGTGTATATGTGTGTGTTAGTGAGTGAATGACTGTCTCACTAGTGTCTTTATCAGTAATGACATATGTTTTAATCTAGTATATGTGAGTATTGATGTATATAAGTGAGTATATGTGAGAGTGAGAGATTGTAAGAGTTCCTGTTTAAATAAGTATGTGTTTCTATAAGTGATTGTTTAAGAGAGTAAGTATGTGTAAGTTTCCTTAGAAGTAAGGTGGTAGTGTGTGTATAGTTGTATATGCAAATAAATGGATGTTCAATAGTTTATTTGCATGTGTGAGTATGTGTGTGAGTAACTTTTGGGTGACTGTCGGTGTGTAACAGGATGTATAGGTGTATGACTACATATGATGAGTGAGTATATGTATGAGTGACTATATAGAACTGGTTGTTGTAACTGGTATGGGTATCTCCAATTTTTTGAAAATGTTAGTTTCTATTTTTAAATATGTGTTTCAAGGGTTACATTACACTGAAAGGAGGTCTGTCACTCTGTCACAAGGATGGTGTCATCAGTGATGTCATGAGTGATGTCACTGACCATGTCATGAGTGATGTAATATGTGACGTCATCAGCAGTGCATTGCAGGCGCGCAAGTTATAGTGAGTCCAACTAACTATAACGTGGGAATTTCAATGGTTTTATGTCAGTAAAATTTCCTGCTAACTATAACTGGTGTCAAACCTATGGTTTTTTTCAGTGAATTTAATAGGTTTTTTAAATGCTAATTCCTAACTATAACTGTTGTGAAAACTATGGTTTTTTTCAGTGAATTTCATAGGTTTTTTAAATGCTAATTCCTAACTATAACTGATGTGAAACCTATGTTTTTTTCAGTGAATTTCATAGGTTTTTTAAATGATAATTCCTAACTATATATAGGGCTTCAAACCTATTTTTTTCAGTGAATTTTAAAGGTTTTTTAATCGTAAATTTCTATTGCTATCAAATATAATATTTTTTATAATGAATCCTATATTGTATATTCATGTAATACTATTTTTTATATGTATATTCTTTATTTTTTATTTTTTCCTTGGGGCGCTCCCTGTGCGCGTGCCGGTCAGCGCAGTCTTGCGGCGCGCCTCGGTGCGCATACCGGTGAGCGTCCCGTCAGCCCTTTTGCCGCGAACGAAAACATAATCGTGATGTATCGCGTAGCCGCGTCCGCGTGATACGCACGGCGTAAGCGCACCCGGAAGCACCCACGCGCATACGAACGCGCTACGTAAGCGCCCCGGGTCGCGTAGCGTAAGCGCGTCAGGTCATGTGACCTGAAATTAACACTTTTCATTGGTTCAGAACAGTTTTGGTTTCCAAATGATGAAAGCCCGAGTCATGTGACCTGAAAATAACACTTTTCATTGATTCAGGACAGTTTTGTTTTTCAAATGATGAAAGCCCCCACCTTTTTTCCTCATTCTTACTTTGTACTTTGAGTGAGGAAGACCTGTTTGTACCTATTTGTACTGAAAAATGGCTACAGTAGTGTCGTAAATATTTAATTTACCGTCTTAATTTCTATGCAGGTAAGTACTTAATCAATAATAACTCAATCGGAAAGAAAAAACAGAGTCCGTGGTGTTAGAGTTCTTAGGGGTTTTATTCCTCAAAAAGGAATGGTCATGACCTGGATATCATGTTCCTGCAACCACAAGGGGTTCAGGAAGGGATAGAGCAATATTTTATTGACAATACATAGCTTATATACTTAAGTTACATCATAGAAACCAATATAGTAGGCGTAACAGCTGAGAGAAGACAAGATAACAGCATCCACGTGTTAGGAGTACGTAATCAGAAGGCGTGAACTAGGCGTGAACCAGAGGTGTGTGCTAGAAACGTCACATGTAAGTGTCACGAGTGGGTGGCACAAAGCAGAAATCTTGTAATGTCAGCAGAAATCTGAGGCTTGGATGCGCGCGCAGCTGCATGACGTGTTATTGACGTGAAAACTGGAGGGTGCAGGGGACTTGACATTTACGCTGGCGGAAAGAGACAGAAGTCTGGCATGTCAGATCAACTTGTACTTCTATCATATCTGATATCTGATGTTTGGGAACCATATTATCTGAACGGAAAAGGTCTCTGGGGCAGAAGCTATTCTATACTGACTGTGAGTGCGTGTATAAGCGCCTAAGTGTCTACATGAGAAGCGTGGGGGCATGGGCCTTCCATGGGAGCATGGTAACAGAGGCTATGAATTACTTGCACGGAGACAGGGAGGCCGGCCCTTCGCCCTGCAGCTGGAAGAATGTTTACTTAAACTAGTAGGCAGGAATGTATTTTCGAGGAGCGGAACAGATAATTCGAAGGTTGAAGTCAGTCTTGGCAGGCAGCAGGCTGAGCTGAGCGCGGTGGGCCGCACAGAAAGTAAGTCAGAGTTCACGGGTACAGAGACAGCCTGGGCTGAGGCTTTCTGAGTCAGAAGGCAGGAGAAAAAGCTCGATGGCAGAAATTCAGGGCCTACTTTGCCAGAGCTGAAAAACGTGTAGAGTACACTACGAAAAGACGTTGGCATAGCATACTTAGGAACGGGCTATTCAACCCATTCAGGGTGGGTCTGAAAGAGGACATGTTAACGTTGGACGCAAATGTATTTGCGTCTTCATAGCTGGCTCAGGAGGGAAGTTACATGCACTTTAAGCTGGTACATGGAGAAGGTGGGGTACACGATAGGGAACACAACTTGACCATAAAATTTATATTTCCTCATTAGCAGCAGCAGCAGGAGCATCTCAACCACCACAAGGACCACCACAACACCACAGTGGTGGAGATGAGGAGGAGGAGTAGGAGGAGGAGAGGTGGAGGTTCATGCATGAAGATACTACCCCATATAAGCCAAAGGAGCACATTATCTGGGAGTTTTTTCAATCCCAAAGGACCTCAAGAAAGTAAATGCACCAAAGGTTACTTGTCTAATCTGTGGCACTGTACTTTCCAGGGGGAACCCTAACAAAAAGTACTCTTTTGGCAATAACACCATGATTCACCACATGCAACACCAGCACCTTAACAACTATGCTGTGGCAGAGGTCAGAGAACTGACCAGAAACCCTCCCCAATCTTCTCCCAGCACCTCCCAAAGTAAACAACCCACTCCATCGGGTCCAGAGACAAGGGAGATGGTCCCAAACATCCAACCCAAATTTGGAGAATTCAAAATCGTTTGTGTGTTTTGTGGAAAAACAATTACCTATGGTGAGCAAAGCATTAAACTCATCAACCGTGCTGGTGACAACCACAATTGCCCAAAAAAACCTGAATTTTTTCCAGATTTTTGTTGCTCCAGTTGAGCCGTTTACAATTCCCTGTTTTTTTGTCCCCATAAAAATAACCAAAAAAACATAAAATTGTTCATAAAAGCCAAAAAAAGTACAAAATGTTTCAAAAAACAATAAAAAAAATATAAAACAACAAAAAGAATAAAAAAACAGTTCTTTTTAGAACTACCTCCAATATATAAAAAAATGCTACATTTTTAAAAAACTCTGTCATTCTTTTTTCCCCATGGTACGCTCCCCGGTACGCTCCCCGGTGTGCGTACCGGGCGCTCCCCCGCGCAAATTGAAAAAAAAGATATATTTTTTATGGCCCCCACATCAAACCTAGGGGGTTAAGGGGGGTCTACCCTGCCCCCTTTTGGTCATTTCTCGGTGCGCGTACCGAGCGCTCCCCCCGCAAAAAAAACAAAAATATATATATATTTTTTTTTTTACCACGCGGGGCCCTTTTAAAGCCCCCTAGGACATATTTTAACTCTACAGAAACATACAGTCACTGGATGTTGTCATCAGTGATGTCATCAGTGATGTCACTGACCATGTCATGAATGATGTAATATGTGACATCATTAGCAGTGGATTGCGGGTGCGCGATATATAGTTAGTGGAACTAACTATATATGCGTATTTCAATGGTTTTGTGCGAGTAAAATAAGGTTTTGTAAATGCTAATCCCTGACTATATATGGTCTATAACCTATGGTTTTTTCTGTGAATTTTTAAGGTTTTGTAAATGTTAATTCCTAACTATATATGGTCTATAACCTATGGTTTTTTCAGTGAATATATATATATATATATATATATATATATATATATATATATATATATATATTACCTACTGGCTATCGCCAGTAGGTATATATAGTTAGGATTTTTTCCCTATGGCATTTTTGAAAATTCTATGTCTAATAACTTTGGCGTTTGTGGACGGAATCGGCTGAAATTTTCAGGAAAATGGCACATTTTGTTTCCGAGCAGCCCCTGAAAATTTGGTGGGGTTTCGTCAAGGGGGGGCCGAGAAAAAAGGGGGGTCCCAAAACGCGTTTTTCCCATTCATTTTTCCATAGGGAGGTTGGACTCACTTTTAGCTCGAACGGCTGAATGGATTTGCACGAAACTTGGCAAAATTGTAGGGACTGTTAGCCCGATGTGCCTTTGCTAGGTCTCAATATATGTGCTCCAGTAGTTTTTGAGAAATTAACGTTCAAAACAAGATATATATCTGTAACAGCGCTCCGGGCAGCGATCCGGTCCGCTTACTTTTCGCGAAACGGAACTTTGCGCGCAGAAAGCTGATTGGCTCTCCGGTGTCTGTCAACATTCTAAACAGTCCGGAGCGGCCGCCATCTTATCTCTCGGTAGGATCGAGAGAGAAGAAGAGGTGTAAAACGAAGGGGGAATTTATTGAAAGGGGGCAAGGTATACCCCTCTTGACCCCCTAGGAATGTTGTTGGGGTTATTAAAGGGTCCCGTGGGGAAAATAAAAAAAAAATGATTTTTCACGGTAGAAGCGCTTTACGGGCCGCGAACTGGGCCGCAAACTGGTAGCGAAATGGGAATTCGCCATTTTGTGCTTCGTTTTAATTGTTTAGAGACAAAAATTATCGCCGCACATCGGCCACAATGCATGAATATCGCTGAAAAGTCAGCGATATTCATGCATTATCCAGCAAATGCTCTTAGCCATGTTATCCACCTTCCATTGGATAACAGAAAGCTGATTGGCTCTCCGGTGTCTGTCAACATTCTAAACAGTCCGGAGCGGCCGCCATCTTATCTCTCGGTAGGATCGAGAGAGAAGAAGAGGTGAAAAACGAAGGGGGAATTTAATGAAAGGGGGCAAGGTATACCCCTCTTGACCCCCTAGGATTGTTGTTGGGGTTATTAAAGGGTCCCGTGGGGAAAATAAAAAAAAAATGATTTTTCACGGTAGAAGCGCTTCACGGGCCGCGAACTGGGCCGCAAACTGGTAGCGAAACGGGAATTCGCCATTTTGTGCTTCGTTTTAATTGTTTAGAGACAAAAATTATCGCCGCACATCGGCCACAATGCATGAATATCGCTGAAAAGTCAGCGATATTCATGCATTATCCAGCAAATGCTCTTAGCCATGTTATCCACCTTCCATTGGATAACAGAAAGCTGATTGGCTCTCCGGTGTCTGTCAACATTCTAAACAGTCCGGAGCGGCCGCCATCTTATCTCTCGGTAGGATCGAGAGAGAAGAAGAGGTGAAAAACGAAGGGGGAATTTATTGAAAGGGGGCAAGGTATACCCCTCTTGACCCCCTAGGATTGTTGTTGGGGTTATTAAAGGGTCCGTGGGGAAAATAAAAAAAAAATGATTTTTCACGGTAGAAGCGCTTCACGGGCCGCGAACTGGGCCGCAAACTGGTAGCGAAACGGGAATTCGCCATTTTGTGCTTCGTTTTAATTGTTTAGAGACAAAAATTATCGCCGCACATCGGCCACAATGCATGAATATCGCTGAAAAGTCAGCGATATTCATGCATTATCCAGCAAATGCTCTTAGCCTTGTTATCCACCTTCCATTGGATAACATGGCTAAAAACTGCTCTGTGCGTGAGCTTTTTTTTTTTTTTTTTTGCTGCGTGACGTTTGTTAACGTTCGATTCGATGGAAATCAGGAAGTGTTGACCACCATTTTGTCACTGCGAGTAAATATTTTGTTATAAATGAATCCTTATTGATAAACATTGTCTGCGCCATCTTGCGTTTTTGTCCAATGCCACAATTTTGTCGTGCACGGCAGCCATTTTAGATGCCTTGACCAGGGCCACTCTCTGCACGCCGCCGATCCTCAGCATGGCTCCCCACCCTCGCAAGCATCTCCCCCACGCACTGGTCACCCCCGCTCTCTCTCTCATGCATGGGCCATATACTTCCCCCCATCTGCGCTGCTCTTCTCTGAGAATCACACCCTGTGCCCGCCCGACACCTCCCTTTCACCCTATTCACTACCGCACGCTCTGACACTCCTCTTCCTCTGTGTCCGCTTGTCCAGGCCGGACCCAGGCTATCACCTAGCCCTGCGGATGTAGTTTATGGCCCCAGCTGTAGAGAATCCAGACATGCCAACCCTCTCGATTCAGGCGTGAGACTACTGATTTCAGTGCTAGTCTCCCGCCTCCCGATTCCTGCAAGCAAAAACCCGGGGGCATATTACCAACAACTATCGATAATTTTTGTCTCTAACTTGTTTAGAGACAAAAATTCTCGCCGCACATCGGCGAATTTTATCGCACATAAACCTTGCTATTAGCAAGGTTTATCGCAAATGCGATAAAAAACGGCCGCAATGCATGAATATCGTTGAAAAGTCAGCGATATTCATGCATTATCCAGCAAATGCTCTTAGCCATGTTATTCACTTCCCATTGGATAACATGGCTAAAACTGCTCAGGGCAGGTGTTAGGTAGTTGGTAATAGGAGATAGCGATGGTTAGGGACTGTTTCCAGTCGCTAAAATCTTGGCACGCCCACTTTGCATGTCATTAGTGATAAATATCACTGATATGCAAAGCGGGGCCCAAGATGGTCGCTATCACCTTTTAGCTGTCACTAACTGGTGTTAGCGACAGCTTGGTAATAGGGAGATAATTTTATCTCTTTTTTTTGGCTTTTAAAGCCCAAAAAGCGGAAATAAACCCCCTTGATAATATGCCCCATGATTTCTCGGGGGTTTCAGCTGACAGGGCTTGGTATTGTGTTACGTGCTAATTCTTCCAGGAAACGTCAGAGGGTCGATGCAGGGGTTCTAGAAGGGGTGATAAACCATTTAAGCCTCATGAACAAGCGCATGGTCTTTTAAAGATTTGTGAAGTACTCGGGGCGGCGGTGTGTGTGTGCCCTCTTTCAGGAGCGGGCGGGGGGGGCACTGCCAGCAACTTGCCAGGCCAGGCAGTGTTCAACACGTGCATCACCTTTTCTCTGCCTGCTATTGCGCTCCATGCTTCGGAAAGGTAAGAAAAAGAACGTGCATTTGAGTTTGAAATGTCCGATCTTGTAGCAGTACACTTGCAAAGCCCACACATGACAATAACCCGATTCAAGGCCCCATTCACCCGATTTTTTAAACATATATAGCACTCCAACAAAGTTAGATTTTAAAACTTTATTAACATTTAACTATAATGAACGGAACAAAAACTGTAAAAACATTTAAACATTTTTCACCCAAAAAAGCAACAATGGTCAGAAGCTGTCTTTTGTGCGAATAGTCCCAAGGCAGCACAACGTGCAGAGTTCTGGACTGCACCCAGGTGATGTCGCCTGGGTGCCGCACTGGTTTTGGGATCCTACAATGCTGCTCCGAAAATTGGCGTGGGGCGTCCCGGGTGGGGCGGGGGGAGGCCTCGTCAGTAGCGGTCTGTTGTGCGAATAGTCCCAAGGCAGCAGAACGCGCTGAGATGTTGATGGCACCCAGGTGATGTCCAGTAAACTGCCGCACTGGTTTTGGTATCCTACAATGCTGCTCCGAAAATTTGCGTGCGGCGGCCCGGGGGGGGGGGGCGTGGGGGAGGCAGCGTGAACGGGCCTCCCCAGGTGGCGGCCATCCAGCTGAGTTGCGCCCGCTCTTGCGGCTACAGCGTCTCGCTCACCATGTTGTTGAGTTGCTCCCACTCTTGCAGTGCAGCGATAGGCGCCTGCCACATGACTCTTAAAATGGCGGACGGCTCTTCGGTTTTGGGCCTGGTCCACTGAAATGGCCCTGGGACACCTTGGAACTCGGACGCTTGCCTGCTAGGGCTTGGGCTCCATTCTCGAAAAGCGTCCCCTCAGCCGTGAAGATTCTACAAAAGTCTTGGGGGCCCCCGACTCCCGCAGGCTTCCGGTGGGGAGCGGCTGCCATGATTGCTCGCGGAATGACCACGACGGAGCCACGAGATGGTGGTGCTCTCATGCTGACGCCAGCTTCAGTCTGAATGATCGAGAAACAAGGTGGGGCTTTCATCGTTTGGGAAAAAAAAATGTTCTAAACCAATGAAAAGTGTTATTTTTAGGTCATATGACCAAGCTTTCCATCTTTAGGAAACCAAAAGTAAAATGATCCAATGAAAAGTTTTATAAACAAGTCACATGACCTGTTATGCGGCATAGGGCTACAAAAAGCGTAGAAAATCCGTTGGCACGTGAGGCGGCGTCAGTAGCAGACCGATGTGCGAATAGGCCGAAGGCAGCACAACGCGCCGAGATCCGGATGGCACCGAGTCAGTGTCCAGCAAGTTGCTGCACTGGTGTGGCTATCCTACAATGCTGCGCCAAAAGACGGCGTGTCCAGCTGAGTTGCGGTCACTCTTGCGGTACAGTGACTCGAACGCGCCGAGATCCGGATGGCACCGAGGTGGTGTCCAGCAAATTGCCGCACTGGTGTGGCCATCCTACAATGCTGCGCCGAAAGACGGCGTGTCCAGCTGAGTTGCGGTCACTCTTGCGGTACAGTGACTCGAACGCGCCGAGATCCGGATGGCACCGAGGTGGTGTCCAGCAAATTGCCGCACTGGTGTGGCCATCCTACAATGCTGCGCCGAAAGACGGCGTGTCCAGCTGAGATGCTGTCACTCTTGCGGTACAGTGAGTCGAACGCGCCGAGATCCGGATGGCACCGAGGTTGTGTCCAGCAAGTTGCCGCACTGGTGTGGCCATCCTACAATGCTGCGCCGAAAGTCGGCGTGGGGTGCCCCGTTGGCTTATGAGGTGATGTCAGTAGTGGACCGATGTGTGAATAGGTCGGAACCAGCACAAGGCGCCAAGATCCGAATGGCAAGTCCTGGATGTTGAGTGCCTCAGTTGAGATTTCTGAGCAGTGCTTGTAAGACTGTCTGAAGCTTATTTGCACCTGCTGCAGATTCAATTTGCCCTGGTGTGGCCAAAGGTCGCACATGACATAGGCGGCCGGCTCCCGAGGTCCGGCGGAACTTTTTTCCTTTTCCTTTCTGCTTCTTTTCCTACAATCCGTTTCATCTGAAGACACGACCAGGTCCCTGAATGTGTGCAGGGGGACGCTATTGATTGAATGAAAATGGCGGCTTGACACAAAGCTGACTCAAGCGTTGCTGTTGATGCTATACAGACAAAAATTGGTTTTCAGTTTGTACATTCTTCAGGATTTTTTTTTCTATCCAAGTCTGATTGAGAGTTTGTAGAAAAATGGCTTCAGATTTTCCACATACTACTCTTCAACATTCTTCCTAAATGTAACAATGTGAAACTCACCAGGAGAACGGCTGTTTCTGTTTCCTTTCAAAATGCTGCCAACAATATTTTCTGAATGGAAGACACCATCTTGTAGCATAAAGGGCCGAAAGGGGTTCTGGTCTGGCCGATGGTTGGTGGAGACATTTTGACTATATCTTGGACCTGCCCGGCCTCGCCCAAAATGGCGCCGGTATAAATGGGACTCGTAACTCCTTGCCCGCAAATGTATATCTAGAAAATGTTATTGTAAGTGGCCCTGCCGTATTTTAATTACAAAATGTACGTCCACCGATTCCGCAACTGTTAGACACCTTAGTTCTTGCAACCTAATGGCCCGCCCGTTACGTTCCTCTACAGTGTAAATGTCTCCTCATCATATACGATTTCAGTTTGCTCCGTGGCCGGCCCACGTGGTTATAGGCCCGTATTTGTATACTGACATTTTCACAATAAAGGTTTTTAAAACAAAACACGGTAGTAGTATTTACATTGGTAAAGTTTTTACTTTTAGTCACTGTTTTCGAATCAGTAAAAGGCAAGTGAAATAAAGCAGTCCAATTACATGACGGATAAAAGGTATAATATGTAGGAACGCAGTAAAGATAAATGGTCAAGGGCAGTTGTGTTTTTCATTTCTGCAACATAAAGTGATCGATAAGAATCTGATAATCAGGCGTATCGGCGACTAAGACAGCAGGCCGAGTCTCTTTTACTCAACGGCTCCGTCATGGAACGAAGAAATGTCCTTTTTCTCGAAAAAGGAATATATTTTACTTGCAGGACAGTTGTAAATTTTCCGGGAAAGTACATTAGCCTGGAATATTATAACATATATGTTTTAAAAAAAATAATGTTCGAAAACAATAAAAAGCGTAATTTTTAGGTCATATGACCAAGCTTTTCATCATTAAAATAACAAAAGCAAAATGAACCAATGAAAAGTTTTATTAACAAGTCACATGACCTGTTATGCTTACGTTACGCGCTGCGCGCCGCGCCTCGGATCACTTCCGGGTGCGCTAACGCGGCGTGTCATATAACGCATTACGCGACAACGTAGGTCAAGAATATAGTCAAAATGTCTCCACCAACCAGCGTTCGGAACACAACCCCTTTCAGCAGTCCAAAAAGTTCTGTTAAATGACAACAGAGGGGACAGGCAACAAGAACCATCAGTCAAAGAGGGGAGGGCAAGTTCTTCTCTTCCGGGTCATGTTGGGGCGCTACCGGAACTGATCGAATTGGTAGTCTACAGTGTTTCTGGATGTTTCAGACTAAAGCTGGCGTCAGCATGAGAGCACTACCATCTCGTAGCTCCGTCGTGGCCATTCCACGAGCAATCATGGCAGCCGCTCCCCACCAGAAGCCTGTGGGAGTCGGAGGCCCCCAAGACTTTTGTAGAATCTTCACGGCTGAGGGGACGCTTTCGAGAATGGGACCCAAGCCCTATCAGGGAAGCGTCCGAGTTCAAAGGTGTCCCAGGGCCATTTTAGTGGACCAGGCCCAAAACCGAAGAGCCGGCCGCCATTTTGAGAGTCTTGTGGCAGCCGCCTATCACTGCACCGCAAGAGCGGGAGCAACTCAACTACATGATGAGCGAGACGCTGTAGTCGCAAGAGCGGGCGGTAAACAGCAGAATGGCGGATGAGGCACAGTGTAGCAAAAGCGGGCGGAATGGCAACTGAAACGGTAAAGGGGCGCCCCACTACAGCGTGTCTTCAGGTCAAACGGATTGTGGGACAAGGTCCAGAATTGAAGAGTCATCAAAAGGCAAAAAGTTCCGCCGGACCCCGGGAGCCGGCCGCTTATGTTGGGGGCGATCTCAGGCTACACCAGTGCTATAAGACTTGGGGAGGGTGTCGGAGCCAAGCGTCTTCTCCGAGTCCATGGCCATCACACCGCCCCTCAGGGGCTTCCGTCAAGCTGTTTAGGAAGGTAACATAGCACATTGTTTTCTAATGCAGTCAGGTCCACAAACGACACTCACTTACTTTGAGAATAGTGAAGCTGCAGTAGGTGGAAATAAGCTTCAGACAGTGTTACAAGCACTGCTCAGAACTCTTAACTATGGCACCCAACATCCAGAACTTATGCCATTTGAGAATGGCAGTGACATTGAAGCAACTCAGGGACCAAAACCATTAACGTACTTTCACGTATGAAAAACTTACTTGGGGAGGGGGCAGGAGCGAAGCGCCCCCTCCCAGTCCGCGCCACCACACCGTATGTTGAAAATCTGAAGCCATCGTTCTACAAAGTCAACCAACCTTGGATTGAAAAATCTAGAAAAATGTACAAACTGAAAACCAGTTTTGGTCTGCATAGCATCAGTAGCAACGCTTGCTATCAGAGTGCATGAGTTTCATGCTCGATCGATTGAGCTAGCCGGATCGGGCAATAAAAAGTATAAAATAGTTATGTAAATAGTTAGTTAATAAAATGTTTTACCATGTTTCTTTGCTAGTGTGTTGTCTATATTTTTAATATTTGCATAGGGTTTGTCGTTATTTTGGGCGGGGTGGGTGACGGAGTCGAGCTGTCTTGCAGCCCTCATGGTGTGGAGCTCAGTTCATCTCACTATTTTCGTATTTCTCATGAAGGGTTGTTCCTAATATTTCTATTTTAGCGAGGTCAAAAAGAGATCCAATTAGTGGCCTACTGATTTTGCTTGATTACTTTTATTTTTTTACACGATTTTTCACTATCTGCAAAGGCTAAACAGAGTATTGCGACTTTGTGCTTGTTTGTAAATAGAGAATGATCCAAAGAGAACCAATTCTAAAACAATAAATGCTTGGATAACAATCAATCAAATGGAGAGACAAGCAGGCACGACGGATTACAACGGGGGCAAAGGCCTGCGTTAACTACCGTTCACTATCTGCAAAGAGAGAGTACTACTAAGAGAAAAGAGGGGAGGGGGGGGCAGCGTTCAAAGCACATCAGCGTGCATAAATACGAAAATGTTTTTATCTATCACGTACTTGACATTTTAAAGCTTTTCATATTTGCTATTAAAAAACCAATGAAATTCACAGAAAAAACCATAGGTTATAGTGGATATATAGTTAGGAATTTGCATTTACAAAACCTTGAAAATTCAATGAAAAAACCATTGGTTTTAGGCCATATATAGTTAGGAATTAGCATTTACAAAACCTTGAAAATTCACTGAAAAAACCATAGGTTATAGACCATATATAGTTAGGAATTCGCATTTACAAAACCTTATTTTACTCACACAAAACCATTGAAATTCCATATATAGTTAGTTGCACTAACTATATATCGCGCACCCACAATCCACTGCTGATGATGTCACATATTACATCATTCATGACATGGTCAGTGACATCACTGATGACATCACTGATGACATCTCAAATGACATCACTGATGACATCTCAAATGACATCACTGATGACATCTCATTTGACATTACTGATCACATCACTGATGATATCATTCATGTGATAATACGATGAACCTCTTCAGACTCTAATATAACCTTAGATACAATCAGTGTAAACAGACACTCACAGACTGTCACTCATCCATGGAGTTACTCACACACCTAGTCAGTCATGCAAAGAATCAATCACACCTCCATTTCCTCAACTATACAGTTATACAAACTTTACTTATTCAAACATATACTAACACATATTTACTCTCTTATACAATCCCTGATACAAGTTCACAATGATCCATACAGCCACTCACACATTCACTGGCTCTTATGCACAGTTATTTATATATGTCAACTCTCACATGTACTGTGTTTTACATATGTAATTACTTTGACATGTAGCACTGAGATATCCATTCACTCACCAATACACTCATGCACACAGTCAACCACCCATACAGCTGTTTCCACATGCACTTTTGAAACCATACATCTAGTGAATCAACTGCTCACACATCTATGCACAGAGTCATACACCTCCCAGCCACCCACACACACACTCAGTCTCCCATACAAATACTTGGGCAACCAATCAATAACCCATATAGTTACTCATATAGCTACTTATCAACACATGCAACAGTTTACAGAACAACAGACATAATGATGCACAAATTAAGACAGTTTAGTCACTAACCCATGCACTCAGTGAGACACATTTAATCACTCACTCATACAGTCAGTCATGCACCTACTAAATCCTTCATCCAGACACTTATACATCCACTCATTCTTCAATATGTAAGACATATTTTAACTTTACAGAAACATACAGTCACTGGATGTTGTCATCAGTGATGTCATCAGTGATGTCATTTGAGATGTCATCAGTGATGTCACTGACCATGTCATGAATGATGTAATATGTGACATCATCAGCAGTGGATTGCGGGTGCGCGATATATAGTTAGTGCAACTAACTATATATGGAATTTCAATGGTTTTGTGTGAGTAAAATAAGGTTTTGTAAATGCGAATTCCTAACTATATATGGTCTATAACCTATGGTTTTTTCAGTGAATATATATATATATATATATATATATATATATATATATATATATATATATATATATATATACGTATATATATACATATATGTATATGTGTATATATATGTCATTTGAGATGTCATCAGTGATGTCATCAGTGATGTCACTAACCATGTCATGAATGATGTAATATGTGACATCATCAGCAGTGGATTGCGGGTGCGCGATATATAGTTAGCGCTTATAACTATATATGGAATTTCAATGGTTTTATGCGAGTAAAATAAGGTTTTCTAAATGCAAATCCCTAACTATATATGGCCTAAAACCAATGGTTTTTTCATTGAATTTTCAAGGTTTTGTAAATGCAAATTCCTAACTATATATGGAGTATAACCTATGGTTTTTTCTGTGAATTTCAATGGTTTTTTAATAGCAAACATCAAAAGCTGTCAAATGTCAAGTACGTGATAGGTAAAAACGTTTTCGTGTTTATGCACGCTGATGTGCTTTAAACGCTGCCCCCCCTCCCCACTCCCCTCTTTTCTCTTAGTAGTACTCTCTCTTTGCAGATAGTGAACGGTAGTTAACGCAGACCTTTACCCCTGTTGTAATCCATCGTACCTGCTTGTCTCTCCATTTGATTGATTATTATCCAAGCATTTACTGTTTTACAATTGGTTCTCTTTGGATCATTCTCTATTTACAAACAAGCACAAAGTCGCAATACTCTGTTTAGTCTTTGCAGATAGTGAAAAATCGTGTAAAAAAATAAAAGTAATCGAGCAAAATCAGTAGGCCACTAATTCGATCTCTTTTTAACCTCGGTAAAATACAAACATTAGGAATAACCCTTCATGAGAAATACGAAAATAGTGAAATGAATTGAGCTCCACACCATGAGGGCTGCAAAACAGCTCGACTCCGCCACCCACACCGCCCAAAATAACAGCAAACCCTATGCAAATATTATAAATATACACAACACACCACCAAAGAAACAGAATAAAACATTTTATTAAATAACTATTTACATAACTATTTTATACTTTTTATTGCCCGATCCGGCTAGCTCAATCGATCGAGCATGAAACTCATGCACTGATAACAAGCGTTGAGAGTTTGTAGAATGATGGCTTCAGATTTTCCACATACGGTGTAGTGGCGCGAACTGGCAGGGGGCGTTTGGATTCTACCCCTTCTCCAAATAAGATTTTCATACGTGAATGTTCGTTCATGCTTTTTGTCCCTGAGTTGCTTCCATGTCACTGCCTTACATAAATGGCATAAGTCTTGGTTATTGAGTGCCATACTTCAGAATTCTAAGCAGTTCTTGTAACACTGTTTAAACCTTATTTGCACCTGCTGCAGCTTCACTATTCAAAGTAAGTGGGGTCCATTTGTGGACCTGACTGCATTGGAAAACAATGTGATACGGTGCCTCCCTAAACCGCTTGACGGAGGCCCCCGAGGGGCGGTGAGATGGCGCGGACTGAGAGGGGGCGCTTGGCTCCTGCCCCCTCCCCAAGTCGTGTTGCCCTGGTGAGGCCTGAGATCGCCCCCGGCATAGGCGGCCGGCTCCCGGGGTCCGGCGGAATTTTTTCCCTTTTGAAGAATCTTTCATTCTGGACCTTGTCCCACAATCCGTTTCACCTGAAGACACGCTGTCGTAGGGCGCCCCTTTACCGTTTTAGTTGCCATTCCGCCCGCTTTTGGTACTCTGTGCCTCTTCCGCCATTCAACTGTTTACCGCTCGCTCTTGCGACTACAACGTCTCGCTCACCATGTAGTTGAGTTGCTCCCGCTCTTAAGATTTGACCGAACTTTTTGGACTGCTGAAAGCGGTGGAATTCCGACCGCTGGTTGGTGGAGACATTTTGACTATATTCGGCACCTGCATTGTCGCGTAATGCGTCATATGGCGCGACGCGTTAGCGCACCCGGAAGTGCTCCGGTGCGCAAGGCGCAGCTTCCCGGAAACGATCCAGAGCGCGCCGCGCAGCGCGTAACGTAAGCATAACAGGTCATGTGACTTGTTAATAAAACTTTTCATTGGTTCATTTTACTTTTCTTTTCCTAATTATGTAAGACTAGGTCATGTGACCTAAAAATAACACTTTTCATTGGATTAAAACATTTTTTTTCCCCAAACGATGAAAGCCCCACCTTGTTTCTGGATGTTTCAGACTGAAGCTGGCGTCACCATGAGAGCACCACCATCTCGTAGCTCCGTCGTGGCCATTCCGCAAGCAATCATGGCAGCCGCTCCCCACCGGAAGCCTGCGGGAGTCGAGGGCCCCCAAGACTTTTGTACAATCTTCAAGGCTGAGGGGACGCTTTCGAGAATGGAACCCAAGCCCTGGCAGACAAGCGTCCGAGTTCCAAGGTGTCCCAGGGCCATTTTACTGGACCAGGCCCAAATCCGAAGAGCCGGCCGCCATTTTAAGAGTCCTGTGGCAGCCGCCTACCGCTGCACCGCAAGAGTGGGAACAACTCAACTACATGGTGAGCGAGACGCTGTAGCCATAAGAGCGGGCGGTAAACAGCTGAATGGCGGATGAGGCACAGTGTAGCAAAAGCGGGCGGAATGGCGACTGAAACGATAAAGGGGCGCCCCACTACAGCAGACAAGCCTCCGCCATGTGCTTCAAAACTGCATATGTATCTCGTGATATCAAGGTTGGGCAACCAGTACAGAACAAGCAGTTACGAGTCCCATTTACACCGGCGCCATTTTGGGCGCGGCCGGGCAGGTCCAGGATCTACTGAAACATAAAAAATGAGGCTGACGTCTCTGAAGCAGTTCACGAACAGCAGGACATAGCAAATAAACATGAACTCTCTAAAGCTGTTAACTCACTGCAGAACAAAACAAGTGAACCTGAAACCTCTGGAATAATTGTCGCTCAAAAGAACAACACACAAAACTCTGTAGAGCCTGAAGAAAAAAAAACAGAAGGGCACTGTAGTTTCAGACACACTTAACACTAATGACGAAACAAAGATATCGTCTGTTTATAAAGCAGTTATCATCTTGACAGAATTGACAAAGAAGTGTACAGACACCAATGCATCAGCATTCTCGGAGATAACATCTTAAGGAACAAAGAAAGACCTGTTCACTCTTGACACCCCAGGTGCTGTGTATATTGCACTATAGTGCTGCATCGAGAAAACGGGCAACCCTATTGATGTGGATTTTTCATTATTGATTATTGTAAAGAAATGGCGACTCCCCCCTTTAGCAGATTAGCTAAATGTTTGCGTAATTTAGGCATAAAAGTTATATTATTGTTGTTGTTGTTGTTATCGTTATAGTTCTGGTTAATTTCAAAAAATGGTTAAATATATTTACAGTTTTTGTTGCGTTCGTTATATTTAAATATTAATAAAGTTTTAAAATGTAACTGTCTTGGAGTACTATATTTTTTTTAAAAATCGGGTGAATGGGGCCTTGAATCGGGTTATTGTCATGTGTGGGCTTTGCAAGTGTACTACTACAAGATCGGACATTTCAAACTCAAATGCACGTTCTTTTTCTTACCTTTCCGAAGCATGGAGCGCAATAGCAGGCAGAGAAAAGGTGATGCACGTGTTGAACACTGCCTGGCCTGCAAATTGCTGCCAGTGCCCCCCCGCCCGCTCCTGAAAGAGGACACACACACACCGCCGCCCCGAGTACTTCACAAATCTTTAAAAGACCATGCGCTTGTTCAATGGGAAGTGGATAACATGGCTAAGAGCATTTGCTGACTAATGCATGAATATCGCTGACTTTTCAGCGATATTCATGCATTGCGGCCGTTTTTTATCGCATTTGCGATAAACCTTGCTAATAGCAAGGTTTATGTGCGATAAAATTCGCCGAAGTGCGGCGATAATTATTGTCTCTAAACAAGTTAGAGACAAAAATTACCGCTAGATGTTGGAAATATGCCCCCGGGTTTTTCCTTGCAGGAATCGGGAAGCGAAAGACTAGCACTGAAATCAGTAGTCTCACACCTGAATCGGGAGGGTTGGCATGTCTGGATACTCTACAGCTGGAGCCATAAACTACATCCGCAGGGCTAGGTGATAGCCTAGGTCCGGCCTGGACAATCGGACACAGAGGAAGAGAAGTGTCAGAGGGTGCGGTAGTGAATAGGGTGAAAGTGAGGTGTCGAACGGGCACAGGGTGTGATTCTCAGAGAAGAGCAGCGCAGATGGGGGAAGTATATGGCCCATGCATGAGAGAGAGAGCGGGGGTGACCATTGCGTGGGGGAGATGCGTGCGAGGGTGGGGAGCCATGCTGAGAATCGACGGCGTGCAGAGAGTGGCCCTGGTCAAGGCATCTAAAATGGCTGCCGTGCACGACAAAATTGTGGCATTGGACAAAAACGCAAGATGGCGCAGACAATGTTTATCAATAAGGATTCATTTATAACAAAATATTTACTCGCAGTGACAAAATGGTGTTCAACACTTCCTGATTTCCATCGAATCGAACGTTAACAAACGTCACGCAGCAAAAAAAAAAAAAAAAAAGCTCACGCACAGAGCGGTTTTTAGCCATGTTATCCAATGGAAGGTGGATAACATGGCTAAGAGCATTTGCTGGATAATGCATGAATATCGCTGACTTTTCAGCGATATTCATGCATTGTGGCCGATGTGCGGCGATAATTTTTGTCTCTAAACAATTAAAACGAAGCACAAAATGGCGAATTCAAGTTTCACTACCAGTTTGCGGCCCAGTTCGCGGCCCGTGAAGCGCTTCTACCGTGAAAAATCAATTTTTTTTTATTTTCCCCACGGGACCCTTTAATAACTCCAACAACATTCCTAGGGGGTCAAGAGGGGTATACCTTGCCCCCTTTCAATAAATTCCCCCTTCGTTTTTCACCTCTTCTTCTCTCTCGATCCTACCGAGAGATAAGATGGCGGCCGCTCCGGACTATTTAGAATGTTGACAGACACCGGAGAGCCAATCAGCTTTCTGTTATCCAATGGAAGGTGGATAACATGGCTAAGAGCATTTGCTGGATAATGCATGAATATCGCTGACTTTTCAACGATATTCATGCATTGTGGCCGATGTGCGGCGATAATTTTTGTCTCTAAACAATTAAAACGAAGCACAAAATGGCGAATTCCCGTTTCGCTACCAGTTTGCGGCCCAGTTCGCGGCCCGGGAAACGCTTCTACCGTGAAAAATAATTTTTTTTTTATTTTCCCCACGGGACCCTTTAATAACTCCAACAACAATCCTAGGGGGTCAAGAGGGGTATACCTTGCCCCCTTTCAATAAATTCCCCCTTCGTTTTTCACCTCTTCTTCTCTCTCGATCCTACCGAGAGATAAGATGGCGGCCGCTCCGGACTATTTAGAATGTTGACAGACACCGGAGAGCCAATCAGCTTTCTGTTATCCAATGGAAGGTGGATAACATGGCTAAGAGCATTTGCTGGATAATGCATGAATATCGCTGACTTTTCAACGATATTCATGCATTGTGGCCGATGTGCGGCGATAATTTTTGTCTCTAAACAATTCAAACGAAGCACAAAATGGCGAATTCCCGTTTCGCTACCAGTTTGCGGCCCAGTTCGCGGCCCGGGAAACGCTTCTACCGTGAAAAATAATTTTTTTTTTATTTTCCCCATTGGACCCTTTAATAACTCCAACAACAATCCTAGGGGGTCAAGAGGGGTATACCTTGCCCCCTTTCAATAAATTCCCCCTTCGTTTTTCACCTCTTCTTCTCTCTCGATCCTACCGAGAGATAAGATGGCGGCCGCTCCGGACTGTTTAGAATGTTGACAGACACCGGAGAGCCAATCAGCTTTCTGTTATCCAATGGAAGGTGGATAACATGGCTAAGAGCATTTGCTGGATAATGCATGAATATCGCTGACTTTTCAACGATATTCATGCATTGTGGCCGATGTGCGGCGATAATTTTTGTCTCTAAACAATTAAAACGAAGCACAAAATGGCGAATTCCCGTTTCGCTACCAGTTTGCGGCCCAGTTCGCGGCCCGGGAAACGCTTCTACCGTGAAAAATAATTTTTTTTATTTTCCCCACGGGACCCTTTAATAACCCCAACAACAATCCTAGGGGGTCAAGAGGGGTATACCTTGCACCCTTTCAATAAATTCCCCCTTCGTTTTTCACCTCTTCTCTCTCGATCCTACCGAGAGATAAGATGGCGGCCGCTCCGGACTGTTTAGAATGTTGACAGACACCGGAGAGCCAATCAGCTTTCTGCGCGCAAAGTTCCGTTTCGCGAAAAGTAAGCGGACCGGATCGCTGCCCGGAGCGCTGTTACAGATATATATCTTGTTTTGAACGTTAATTTCTCAAAAACTACTGGAGCACATATATTGAGACCTAGCAAAGGCACATCGGGCTAACAGTCCCTACAATTTTGCCAAGTTTCGTGCAAATCCATTCAGCCGTTCGAGCTAAAAGTGAGTCCAACCGCCCTATGGAAAAATGAATGGGAAAAACGCGTTTTGGGACCCCCCTTTTTTCTCAGGCCCCCCTTGACGAAACCCCCCCAAATTTTTAGGGGCTGCTCAGAAACAAAATGTGCCATTTTCCTGAAAATTTCAGCCGATTCCGTCCACAAACGCCAAAGTTATTAGGCATAGAATTTTCAGAAATCCCATAGGGAAAAAATCCTAACTATATATACCTACTGGCGAGACGCCAGTAGGTTATATATATATATTGGGTCCGTGTCTTCGTGTCCACAGAAGTGTGGTTTTTCTGAAGATCGTTTTGTTCGTGTTATACG
Organism: Lissotriton vulgaris; assembly: GCF_964263255.1. Classification (NCBI taxonomy): domain Eukaryota; kingdom Metazoa; phylum Chordata; class Amphibia; order Caudata; family Salamandridae; genus Lissotriton; species Lissotriton vulgaris. The sequence continues at coordinate 22,136 of NW_028240905.1, read as the reverse complement.
AGGAGCAGCTGTCCTCGTTTACGGAACCCACTCGCCAGGAAGAGGTCGGGAGCACTGCAGCTGCAAAAGCCACGTTTGTTTCCGAGGAGGAAAATATGCACCCGAACCCCCTGAGCTGAAAGTAAGAGCCTTCGTGCAACGGACGGACTACCGCTCACGTACGGCAGGTCCTAGTGGCTAGCGGTTGGTGAGTGGTGTCCAACCACAACGGGGCTTGTATTGAAGAATTCTCAGGTGGTGAGAATTGGTTTGCAGTCAAGAGACCGGCAGCGGCGCGAGTCGCCGGTTTTTTCATATTTTAAAACGTTAAGCCTCTCCAGTCGCACCATGTCAGCCAGTTTGGAGAGAGAGAGGGAGGACGCCGCTGAAACACTTTTCAGTAATATAAGGAAGAACAATCAAACAAATAATGTGGCTACAAGTCAGCCCAACGATGTGCAACAGGATGTTAAACAACTTTTAAAAATCCTGGAGAAAAAAACTAAGACGGAGATCACGAAGTGGTGGGAGCACAAGTCTCTCACCAAATACGTCGAAGCCGGTCGAGTTCCGCGTGGTTTGCGGATCATGCTGGCACCTAGCTTCGAGGACCCCAACCCAGCAATGTTAAAGGAGTGGGGCGAATTGAATTTGGATGCGTCGATGAACCTGGTAAGAGTACTTATAAAATACGCAGTCATAGACCGCGACAAACTGCTTGAGGAAATTAAGGGCATTAACGAGCAGCTGGATGCCACTACCGACCCTGACACCAAGTTACTAATCACGAACATGCGCAAGGAAATAAGTGAGAGACTGCACAAACATGAGGAGCGCATTAAAATTAGAAAAGTGCATAAATTCGCGAGGGACCTGAAGGACTACGAGACTGGGCAAATCTATACGTTTGCTAGAAAATACGATCGAGCCAAGCAAGCAAAATGGTCCAAACAAGCCGCAAAAGTGGGAGCCAGTAATAGCAACTTGGCGACAACGAATCGACAGGATGAGGTGATGGAAAATTCTGATCCTGATACAGTCTCTCTGGCCAGCTCATCCAGCATGTCTCTCTCCGAGATTAGCAACACAGAAACACATCCGGGAAGAGTTTTAGAAATTGGTGAAGAGATGGATTTTTTAGTGGACGACCGGCTGCAAACATTGCGTCCGAGGCACAAAAAGAACTACAACGCAAAAAGCGCAACGCAAGACGCCACGCAAGACGCAAAAGGCGGAAAGCAACATCAGCAGCCTCAACAGCAAAAGAGAAAGAAACAATGGTTCAACAAAAAGAAACAATAAAAGATTGTACCATCACGAACCTCTCTGACGTTACCCTTACCACAGCAGAAGAGCAATTATTAGCTCTAGGACTTAATTTTTGCCCAGAAAGTTCATTCAATTATACAAATACAAGAGCGGATGTTTTTAAATTCATTCGCAAGCTTAAGCTAAAAAAGTTCTTTGCATCCAAGTCTACAACCAAAAATATGGAGCGCACTACCAGCACAAGTGTCACTGCTGTTGCTACAGTTCCAGCAGTCCCGGCAGCAAAAGATGCTAGACTCTTGCTCACTCTATGTGATCTGGGAAATGCTGCGGCGGCCTCAACACAGGACAACGACGGTACTCAAAATACCCAAAGAGAATTGATTAATGTGGACATTCGCCAAAGAGGAGCGGGAGAAAGTCCTTTCAAACCGGTAAGCACCTTTTTACCCGTCATGCCGAAAGATGCAATTGATATTTATCATGAGTGCGTGACGGAAGATTTGAAAAGGCTTAACCATGTGACACAGGCACAATCTAATAAGAACAATGCTAGGATCATGCAATATAATACTCTAATGAAAAAACTTAGTCAAAATCAGGAAGTTGTTATTAACAAATCTGACAAGGGGGGTAATATTGTCTTGTGGAAAAAGGAAGAGTATATGGCCGAAGCCATGAGACAACTTAATGACCCCACCTGCTATGAGAGATCTAATGGGATGGCCTACAAACGAGCCAAAGACAACTTGAAAAAACTGTTAATGTCTTACAAAAGAACCAATTTGATCTCCCAAGCTGAATTTGACTATCTGCATAGAGAACATCCGGTCATACCGATATTGTATTTGATCCCTAAAATTCATAAGCAGAAAATTCCCACTCCGGGCCGCCCCATCATAGCAGCCATAAACAGTGTGGGGGAGAACATTTCTCATTATATAGACTTTTTTCTGCAGGACATTGTCAAAGAGTTGCCTAGCTATTTAAAAGACACAGGGGACTTTCTCAACAAACTCAATTCCATTCAGTGGCGTGAAAATTGGTGCATTTTGACTTTAGATATTGAGTCCTTATACACCTCCATAGACCACACTAAAGGATTGGACGCCATCACACACTATCTTAGTTCTCGATCTTGTGAATACTATGCACATAACAAGATGTTGTGTGAGTTGATACAGTGGTGTTTAAACAACAATTACTTTATGTTTGCCAAGAATGTCTGGAGACAGGTGCGAGGTGTGGCGATGGGATCGTGCTTCTCCCCCAGCTATGCATGCTTGCATGTTGGCTGGTGGGAGGAGCGCGGTCTCACCGGTACTCCCGGATTTGAGAAGGTTAAATACTGGAAACGGTTTATTGATGATGTGTTTTGTATTTGGGAGGGGGATGAGGAAAGTGCTAAAGTTTTTGTTGATGCTTTAAATCAGAATAATGACAACTTATTCTTTACGGCCCACATCAGCAAGGAGAAAGCAGATTTCCTAGATGTTCATGTTACAATCTCCAATAATACTGTTGCCACGTCATTATATCGTAAACCGACGGCTGGCAACAGCATATTACATGCTAGCAGTAAACATCCCCAACACGTCATTACCAATATTCCATATGGGGAGCTACTCAGAGTTAAGAGAATCAGCAGCACTCCTGAAACCTTTGAACAAGAAGCTCAGACTACAATAAACAGATTGAAAGCTAGGGGATATAACAACAAGGTCCTTAATAGCGCACTGAGGCGATGTCGAGCTAAGCCCCGGGAATCTCTTCTGACATCTGAAACCGTAGATATAGAATCAGAGAACCCTGCGCCCCGTCTTATACTAGCATTCAGTAAACAAGAGAAACAAATAAGGTCCATTATGAGGAAGCACTGGTCCATTCTGCGTACTGATAATGTCCTGGGTGATATTATCCCCAATGCACCTATCATTACGTACAAAAAAGCACCCAGTATGCATAACTGTCTAGTTAAAAACAGCCCGGAACTAGGAAATGGTGCGCTTGGCTAAAACAAAAAGGTTTCTTTAAATGTTCCTCTTGTAGGGCATGTAAATTTGGTGTAAATACATCCCATTATTTTACACCTTTCAGTCCTAGGAGGAAGGCCATCCGAGGTTACTTCAATTGTCACAGCGAGTTTGCAGTATATGTCCTGACGTGCACCTGTGGCCTACGATATGTGGGCAGTACCAAACTACAGGTGCACGCCAGGATTCTGCAACACTTACGAGCCATTGTAAATAGTGACAATACGTACCCAGTAGCACGTCATTTCAAATCCACTCATAACAATGATTTGTCCAATCTATCATATTATGTTATAGATGTGGTTGCGCCCCTCGTCCGAGGAGGCGACAGAGAAAAACTGCTACGAAAAAAAGAAACCGAATATATAATTGAACTAGACAGCAAATACCCCAATGAACTGAACACCACTGAAGACTTACATCATTTGTTATAGTCTTATCAATCCTAATGTTCTCATATGGGTTCTTTCTGTATTTTTCTCCTCAAGGTCTTTCTGAATATAACAACTGATACCAGATGGCGCCGGCCTGGCACCACATGGGAGTCCACAAAGGATTCATGTATCACCCGGACCTTGATGTACATTGCCTTCCTGTATATAGTATCTCTCTATCCTTTTATAGAATAATTTGGGGACTAATGAATTTTAGTCCACCTATAATGTGTTTTTATTTTCACTAGGGTGCACTTTCGTTATATTTCTAATATAGATCACAATAAGAATTATCACCAGTGGGTTATTTAATTTCAGCGTTGATATACCATTAGCACGTGTATATATTGATGCTATTCATTTTCTTGAATCACATACAGATATGTGTCCATGTGTCCATTATAAAGCCATGTAAGTTGGAAAAGATATAGATTTTGTAAATAGGAGAATAGTGTGTATTTTTGTATGATATAAATATGTATATATGTATATATGTATAGGAGTAGGCATATGTATATTTATATATATATATTTTTTGTATTACTTTGGAGTAGTGTATATAGATAGGATATATATATATTTTTCTAATTGTATAGAGATGGATTCGAATTTAATGGGCACAGTTGTGTGTAGAATTGACATATGCATATTTAGTATGTTCTATACATGGCTATGGTTTAATATGACTTTGTAAATGCATTCATGCAGATATAATTTTCTAAAAAATTATCAACTCTGATATATGTTTTGATTGTATATAGAGGTGTGCACGTATATGTATAATGAAATACGTGTTTTTTCTATGTCTACACCTTTGCAACTCACGTTTAGGGGTGGAGCATCACTGATAGAAAAAAACTGTATAAATTTGTAGCTGACCAGGTGCGCGGTGTGTGACCAAGAGCACTAGTTGCTCGACACGCGTAACCGGAGAGGTTTTAAATAAAATCTCCTTGCCTGCAACCATTGGGTCCGTGTCTTCGTGTCCACAGAAGTGTGGTTTTTCTGAAGATCGTTTTGTTCATATATATATATATATATATATATATATTTATTTATTTTTTACCAAGCACACTTCCTCACGATGAAGGACGGCACCGACTCCGTGAGTTGCTTAAGAATGAAGTTTATTTTTCAAAGCTGCTGAAATATATATATATAAACGGCGCTGACGAGGCGGGAGCCGAAATGCATACGCCGGAAAGACATTTGTGTTGTATTCTCCTGTAATGCCTTTTTGAAAGAAGAGGAGTATGGATATACACTTGCGCGAGTGACCAGAATCGCCCTTTGGGACCTCCACACCACAAGTAGTCCGGCTGTACTGCTCACCGCTTCATGTGGACTGTTGTTTTCCAGGGTACTGGGTTTGCCGTGAACTCACCTGCAGACACTGGGAAGGACGGAGGCGATACGGCAGATTAATCTGCCCGATGGGTAAAGCACTGCGCTTGGGCCCCCGCGGACATAATTCCCATGTGTTCTGAAGGTTGGTGTGCTGAGGATTTGGGAGGCTGAATGATGGCGTAAAGCAGGAAGATTCATTTTGAGCACGCGACTCCGACCTCGCACCCGGGATGCAAGAAGAACAATGCATCCTGGGACTTGGAGGCGCCATTGGTGAAAGGCGCGCCAGGAGGAAAACAGGCGGCCATCATCACCACCTGGGGCGGAGCAGCTCGAAATGCAGAGGAGGAGGTGGGATATTTAAATCCGTCATAGACAGCCCTCCCCTATAGACACAAACGGCGCTGACGAGGCGGGAGCCGAAATGCATACGCCGGAAAGACATTTGTGTTGTATTCTCCTGTAATGCCAGCAGTAAAGCCTTTCAAACGAATCCTCTTGTGGGTCTCTGCCTTTTTGAAAGAAGAGGAGTATGGATATACACTTGCGCGAGTGACCAGAATCGCGCTTTGGGACCTCCACACCACAAGTAGTCCGGCTGTACTGGTCACCGCTTCATGTGGACTGTTGTTTTCCAGGGTACTGGGTTTACCGTGAACTCACCTGCAGACACTGGGAAGGACGGAGGCGATACAGCAGATTAATCTGCCCGATGGGTAAAGCACTGCGCTTGGGCCCCCGCGGACATAATTCCCATGTGTTCTGAAGGTTGGTGTGCTGAGGATTTGGGAGGCTGAATGATGGCGTAAAGCAGGAAGATTCACTTTGAGCACGCGACTCCGACCTCGCACCCGGGATGCAAGAAGAACAATGCATCCTGGGACTTGGAGGCGCCATTGGTGAAAGGCGCGCCAGGAGGAAAACAGGTGGCCATCATCACCACCTGGGGCGGAGCAGCTCGAAATGCAGAGGAGGAGGCGGGATATTTAAATCCGTCATAGACAGCCCTCCCCTATAGACACAAACGGCGCTGACGAGGCGGGAGCCGAAATGCATACGCCGGAAAGACATTTGTGTTGTATTCTCCTGTAATGCCAGCAGTAAAGCCTTCCAAACAAATCCTCTTGTGGGTCTCTGTCTTTTTGAAAGAAGAGGAGTATGGATATATATATATATATATATATATATATATATATATATATATATATATATATATATATATATATATATATATTACCTACTGGCGGTCGCCAGTAGGTATATATAGTTAGGATTTTTTCTCTATGGGACTTTTGAAAATTCTATGCCTAATAACTTTGGCGTTTGTGGACGGAATTGGCTGAAATTTTCAGGAAAATGGCACATTTTGTTTCTGAGCAGCCCTTGAAAATTTGGGGGGGTTTGTGGAGGGGGGGCCGAGAAAAAAGGGGGTCCCAAAACGCGTTTTTCCCATGTTAATTTCCATAGGGCGGTTGGACTCACTTTTAGCCCGAACGGCTGAATGGATTTTCACGAAACTTGGCAAAATTGTAGGGACTGTTAGCCCGATGTGCCTTTGCTAGGTCTCAATATATGTGCTTCAGTGGATTTTGAGAAATTAACGTTTAAATCAAGATATATATCTGTAACAGCGCTCCGGGCAGCTATCCGGTTAGCGAACCTTTCGCGTAACGGAACTTTGCGATGAGAAGCTGATTGGCCCTCCGGTGTCTGTCAACATTCTAAACAGTCCGGAGCGGACGCCATCTTGTCTCTCGGTAGGATCGAGAGAGAAGAAGAGGTGAAAAACGAAAGGGGAATTTAATGAAAGGGGGCAAGGTATCCCCCTCTTGACCCCCTAGGAATGTTGTTGGGGTTATTAAAGGGTCCCGTGGGAAAAATAAAAAAAAAATGATTTTTCACGGTAGAAGCGCGGCCGCGAACTGGTAGCGAAACGGGAATTCGCTATTCTGTGCTTCGTTAATTAAATTACTAGTTATAAGTGGGTGCGGGAGACGTATCCTAATCCCCTATGTTTTCTGAGGGTGGCTGAGGAGGCTAATATATGTTGATACATCTCTTCCAGCGGCTGTGCGTGAGCTTTTTTTTTTTTTTGCTGCGTGACAGTCCGGAGCGGCCGCCATCTTGTCTCTCGGTAGGATCGAGAGAGAAGAAAAGGTGAAAAACTAAGGGGGAATTTAATGAAAGGGGGCAAGGTATCCCCCTCTTGACCCCCTAGGAATGTTGTTGGGGTTATTAAAGGGTCCCGTGGGGAAAATAAAAAAAAAATGATTTTTCACGGTAGAAGCGCTTCACGGGCCGCAAACTGGGCCGCAAACTGGTAGCGAAACGGGAATTCGCCATTTTGTGCTTCGTTAATTAAAGTACTAGGTATAAGGGGGTGCGGGAGACGTATCCTAATCCCTTATGTTTCCTGAGGGTGGCTGAGGAGGCTGATATATGTTGATACATCTCTTCCAGCGGCTGCGCCATCTTGCCTTTTTTCGAATGCCACAATTTTGTCGTGCACGGCAGCCATTTTAGATGCCAGGCTGGTCCCAGGCTATCACCTAATTCTGCGGATGTAGTTTATGGCCCCAGCTGTAGAGAATTCAGACATGCCAATCCTCCTGATTCAGGCGTGTGACTACTGATTTCAGTGCTAGTCTCCCGCCTCCCGATTTCTGCAAACAAAAACCCGGGGGCATATTACGAACAACTAGCGATAATTTTTGTCTCTAACTTGTTTAGAGATAAAAATTATCGCTGCACATCGGCGATTTTTATCGCAGATAAACCTTGCTATTATCGCAGAAAAGTCAGCGATATTCATGTATTATCGACCTAATGCTCTTAGCCATGTTATCCACCTCCCATTGGATAACATGGCTAAGAACTGCTCAGGGCAGGTGTTAGATTTTGGAGATATTCGCGCTTAGCGCGAATATCTCCAAAAGTTGGTAATAGAAGGTAGCGATGTTAGGGACTGTTTCCAGTCGCTAACATCTTGGCACGCCACTTTGCATGTCATTAGTGATAAGTATCACTGACATGCAAAGCGGGGCCCAAGATGGTCGCTATCTCCTTTTAGCTGTCACTAACTGGTGTTAGCGACAGCTTGGTAATAGGGAAATAATTTTATCTCCGCTTTCATGGCTTTTAAAGCCAAAAAAGCGGAGATAAACCCCCTTGATAATATGCCCCACGATTCCTTGGGGTTTCAGCTGACAGGGCTTGTTATTGTGTTACATGGTACTTTTTCCATGAAACGTCAGAGGGTCGATGCAGGGGTTCTAGAAGAGGTGATAAACCATTTAAGCCTCATGAACAAGCGCATGGTCTTTTAAAGATTTGTGAAGTACTCGGGGCGGCGGTGTGTGTGTGCCCTCTTTCAGGAGCGGGCGGGGGGGCACTGCCAGCAACTTGCCAGGTCAGGTAGTGTTCAACACGTGCATCACCCTTTCTCTGCCTGCTATTGCGCTCCATGCTTCGGAAAGGTAAGAATAAGAACGTGCATTTGAGTTTGAAATGTCCGATCCTGCAGCAGCACACTTCCAAAGCCCACACATGACAATAACCCGATTCAAGGCCCCATTCACCCGTTTTTAAAAAAATAGATAACACTCCAACAAAGTAAGGTTATAAAACTTTATTAACTACTAACTTTAACGAACGGAACAAAAATTAAAAACATTTAAACATTTCTCAACACAAAAAGCAACAATGGTTAGAAGCTGTCTTTTGTGCGAATAGTCCCAAGGCAGCACAACGTGCAGAGTTCTGGACGGCACCCAGGTGATGTCGCCTGGGTGCCGCACTGATTTAGGGATCCTACAATGCTGCTCCGAAAATTGGCGTGGGGCGTCCCGGGTGGGGCGGGGGGAGGCCTCGTCAGTAGCGGTCTGTTGTGCGAATAGTCCCAAGGCAGCACAACGTGCAGAGTTCTGGACGGCACCCAGGTGATGTCGCCTGGGTGCCGCACTGGTTTAGGGATCCTACAATGCAGCACAGAAAAACAGCGTGGGGCGTCCCGGGTGGTGCGGGGGGAGGCCTCGTCAGTAGCGGTCTGTGTCCAGTGTCACATGGCTGACACAACATGTACGACAGGCACCCAGGTGATGTCCAGTAAACTGCCGCACTGGTTTTGGTATCCTACAATGCTGCTCCGAAAATTGGCGTGCGGCGGCCCGGGGGGGGGGCGTGGGGGAGCCGGCGTGAACGGGCATCCCCAGGTGGCGGCCATCTAGCTGAGTTGCGCTCGCTCTTGCGGCCACAGCGTCTCGCTCACCATGTTGTTGAGTTGCTCCCACTCTTGCAGTGCAGCGATAGGCGGCTGCCACATGGCTCTTAAAATGGCGGACAGCTCCTCGGTTTTAGGCCTGGTCCACTGAAATGGCCCTGGGACACTTTGGAACTCGGACGCTTGCCTGCTAGGGCTTGGGCTCCATTCTCGAAAAGCGTCCCCTCAGCCGTGAAGATTGTATAAAAGTCTTGGGGGCCCCCGACTCCCGCAGGCTTCCGGTGGGGAGCGGCTGCCATGATTGCTCGCGGAATGACCACGACGGAGCCACGAGATGGTGGTGCTCTCATGCTGACGCCAGCTTCAGTCTGAATGATCCAGAAACAAGGTGGGGCTTTCATCGTTTGGGAAAAAAAAATGTTCTAAACCAATGAAAAGTGTTATTTTTAGGTCATATGACCAAGCCTTCCATCTTTAGGAAACCAAAAGTAAAATGAACCAATGAAAAGTTTTATAAACAAGTCACATGACCTGTTATGCGGCATAGGGCTACAAAAAGCGTAGAAAATCCGTTGGCACGTGAGGCGGCGTCAGTAGCGGACCGATGTGCGAATAGGCCGAAGGCAGCACAACGGGCCGAGATCCGGATGGTACCGAGGTGGTGTCCAGCAAATTGACGCACTGGTGTGGCCATCCTAGAAACCGGTCCCCGGGAGCTTGTTTCCTTCCCAGTGTAAGAATTGGCTTTTGTAGTTTGGTTTGCCCTGTTCCCATCATGCACTGGGACAGGAACAGACTAATTTGCATACAGCCAGGTTCTGAAACTGGGATGGTGCAGTGAGCTAAAAAACGGTGTTGGATCTAGCCCTGATCTCTTGACTGGGTGAGAGCTTTCTGCTTAATTCAGAGACTCTGTCCCTCACCACCCCTTGTTGTAAATATTTTTGTCCACCCTAAGCGTGGAAGGGTATTCTCAGATGTGAGACCCTTGCTCATTGCACCATCAGGATTCAAGCAAACCGGGCCGAAGACGGCTGTAATGCCAGAAACCGGTCCCCGGGAGCTTGTTTCCTTCCCAGTGTAAGAATTGGCTTTTGTAGTTTGGTTTGCCCTGTTCCCATCATGCACTGGGACAGGAACAGACTAATTTGCATACAGCCAGGTTCTGAAACTGGGATGGTGCAGTGAGCTAAAAAACGGTGTTGGATCTAGCCCTGATCTCTTGACTGGGTGAGAGCTTTCTGCTTAATTCAGAGACTCTGTCCCTCACCACCCCTTGTTGTAAATATTTTTGTCCACCCTAAGCGTGGAAGGGTATTCTCAGATGTGAGACCCTTGCTCATTGCACCATCAGGATTCAAGCAAACCGGGCCGAAGACGGCTGTAATGCCAGAAACCGGTCCCCGGGAGCTTGTTTCCTTCCCAGTGTAAGAATTGGCTTTTGTAGTTTGGTTTGCCCTGTTCCCATCATGCACTGGGACAGGAACAGACTAATTTGCATACAGCCAGGTTCTGAAACTGGGATGGTGCAGTGAGCTAAAAAACGGTGTTGGATCTAGCCCTGATCTCTTGACTGGGTGAGAGCTTTCTGCTTAATTCAGAGACTCTGTCCCTCACCACCCCTTGTTGTAAATATTTTTGTCCACCCTAAGCGTGGAAGGGTATTCTCAGATGTGAGACCCTTGCTCATTGCACCATCAGGATTCAAGCAAACCGGGCCGAAGACGGCTGTAATGCCAGAAACCGGTCCCCGGGAGCTTGTTTCCTTCCCAGTGTAAGAATTGGCTTTTGTAGTTTGGTTTGCCCTGTTCCCATCATGCACTGGGACAGGAACAGACTAATTTGCATACAGCCAGGTTCTGAAACTGGGATGGTGCAGTGAGCTAAAAAACGGTGTTGGATCTAGCCCTGATCTCTTGACTGGGTGAGAGCTTTCTGCTTAATTCAGAGACTCTGTCCCTCACCACCCCTTGTTGTAAATACATCCTACAATGCTGCGCCGAAAGACGGCGTGTCCAGCTGAATTGCGGTCACTGTTGCGGTACAGTGACTCGAACGCGCCGAGATCCGGATGGCACCGAGGTGGTGTCCAGCAAATTGCCGCACTGGTGTGGCCATCCTACAATGCTGCGCCGAAAGACGGCGTGTCCAGCTGAATTGCGGTCACTGTTGCGGTACAGTGACTCGAACGCGCCGAGATCCGGATGGCACCGAGGTGGTGTCCAGCAAATTGCCGTACTGGTGTGGCCATCCTACAATGCTGCGCCGAAAGACGGCGTGTTCAGCTGAGTTCCGGTCACTCTTCCGGCACAGTGACTCGAACGCGCCGAGATCCGGAGGCACCGAGGTGGTGTCCAGCAAGTGGCCGCACTGGTGTGGCCATCCTACAATGCTGCGCCGAAAGTCGGCGTGGGGTGCCCCGTTGGCTTATGAGGTGATGTCAGTAGTGGACTGATGTGTGAATAGGTCGGAACCAGCACAAGGCGCCAAGATCCGAATGGCAAGTCCTGGATGTTGAGTGCCTCAGTTGAGATTTCTGAGCAGTGCTTGTAGGACTGTCTGAAGCTTATTTGCACCTGCTGCAGCTTCACTATTGCCCTGGTGTGGCCAAAGGTGGCACATGACATAGGCGGCCGGCTCCCGAGGTCCGGCGGAACTTTTTTCCTTTTCCTTTCTGCTTCTTTTCCTACAATGCGTTTCATCTGAAGACACGACCAGGTCCCTGAATGTGTGCAGGGGGACGCTATTGATTGAATGAAAATGGCGGCTTGACACAAAGCTGACTCAAGCGTTACTGTTGGTGCTATACAGACAAAAATTGGTTTTCAGTTTGTACATTCTTCAGGTTTTTTTTTTCCATCCAAGTCTGATTGAGAGTTTGTAGAAAAATGGCTTCAGATTTTCCACATACTACTCTTCAACATTCTTCCTAAATGTAACAATGTGAAACTCACTAGGAGAACGGCTGTTTCTGTTTCTTTTCAAAATGCTGCCACCAATATTTTCTGAATGGAAGACACCATCTTGTAGCATAAAGGGCCGAAAGGGGTTCTGGTCTGGCCGATGGTTGGTGGAGACATTTTGACTATATCTTGGACCTGCCCGGCCTCGCCCAAAATGGCGCCGGTATAAATGGGACTCGTAACTCCTTGCCCGCAAATGTATATCTAGAAAATGTTATTGTAAGTGGCCCTGTCGTATTTTAATTACAAAATGTACGTCCACCGATTCCGCAACTGTTAGACACCTTTGTTCTTGTCACCTAATGGCCCGCTCGTTACGTTCTTCTACAGTGTAAATGTCTCCTCATCATATACGATTTCAGTTTGCTCCGTGGCCGGCCCACGTGGTTATAGGCCCGTATTTGTATACTGACATTTTCACAATAAAGGTTTTTAAAACAAAACACGGTAGTAGTATTTACATTTGTAAAGTTTTTACTTTTAGTGACTGTTTTCGAATCAGTAAAAGGCAAGTGAAATAAAGCAGTCCAATTACATGACGGATAAAAGGTATAATATGTAGGAACGCAGTAAAGATAAATGGTCAAGGGCAGTTGTGTTTTTCATGTCTGCAACATAAAGTGATCGATAAGAATCTGATAATCAGGCGTATCGGCGACTAAGACAGCAGGCCGAATCTCTTTTACTCAACGGCTCCGTCATGGAAGGAAGAAACGCCCTTTTTCTCGAAAAAGGAATATATTTTACTTGCAAGACAGTTGTAAATTTTCCGGGAAAGTACATTAGCCTGGAATATTATAACATATGTTTGAAAAAAAAATATTGTTTGAAAATAATAAAAAGCGTAATTTTTAGGTCATATGACCAAGCTTTTCATCATTAAATTAACAAAAGTAAAATGAACCAATGAAAAGTTTTATTAACAAGTCACATGACCTGTTATGCTTACGTTACGCGCTGCGCGCCGCGCCTCGGATCACTTCCGGGTGCGCTAACGCGGCGTGTCATAAAACGCATTACGCGACAACGTAGGTCAAGAATATAGTCTAAATGTCTCCACCAACCAGCGTTCAGAACACAACCCCTTTCAGCAGTCCAAAACGTTCTGTTAAATGACAACAGAGGGGACAGGCAACAAGAACCATCAGTCAAAGAGGGGAGGGCAAGTTCTTCTCTTCCGGTTCATGTTGGGGCGCTACCGGAACTGATCGAATTGGTAGTCTATAGTGTTTCTGGATGTTTCAGACTAAAGCTGGCGTCAGCATGAGACCACTACCATCTCGTAGCTCCGTCGTGGGCATTCCACGAGCAATCATGGCAGCCGCTCCCCACCAGAAGCCTGCGGGAGTCGGAGGCCCCCAAGACTTTTGTAGAATCTTCACGGCTGAGGGGACGCTTTTCGAGAATGGGACCCAAGCCCTAGCAGACAAGCGTCCGAGTTCCAAGGTGTCCCAGGGCCATTTTAGTGGACCAGGCCCAAAACCGAAGAGCCGGCCGCCATTTTGAGAGTCCTGTGGCAGCCGCCTATCGCTGCACCGCAAGAGCGGGCGCATCTCAACTACATGGTGAGCGAGACGCTGTAGTCGCAAGAGCGGGCGGTAAACAGCTGAATGGCGGAAGAGGCACAGTGTAGCAAAAGCGGGCGGAATGGCAACTAAAACGATAAAGGGGCGCCCCACTACAGCTTGTCTTCAGGTCAAACGGATTGTGGGACAAGGTCCAGAATTGAAGAGTCCTCAAAAGGCAAAAAGTTCCGCCGGACCCCGGGAGCCGGCCGCCTATGTCGGGGGCGATCTCAGGCTACACCAGTGCTATAAGACTTGGGGAGGGTGTCGGAGCCAAGCGTCTTCTCCGAGTCCATGGCCATCACACCGCCCCTCAGGGGCCTCCGTCAAGCTGTTTAGGAAGGTAACATATCACATTGTTTTCTAATGCAGTCAGGTCCACAAACGACACTCACTTACTTTGAGAATAGTGAAGCTGCAGTAGGTGGAAATAAGCTTCAGACAGTGTTACAAGCACTGCTCAGAACTCTTAACTATGGCACCCAACATCCAGAACTTGTGCTATTTGAGAATGGTAGTGACATCGAAGCATCTCAGGGACCAAAACCATTAACGTACTTTCACGTATGAAAATCTTACTTGGGGAGGGGGCAGGAGCGAAGCGCCCCCTCCCAGTCAGCGCCACCACACCGTATGTTGAAAATCTGAAGCCATCGTTCTACAAAGTCAACCAACCTTGGATTGAAAAATCTAGAAAAATGTACAAACTGAAAACCAGTTTTGGTCTGCATAGCATCAGTAGCAACGCTTGAGTCAGCTTTGTGTCAAGCCGCCATTTTGATTCAACAAAGCACAGGCATTGAAAAAGGCTGAAATTCAGAACTCTAAACTATGGCACCCAACATCCAGGAGCTTGCCATCCGGATCTTGGAGCCTTGTGCTGTTTTCGTTCTATTCACACATCGGTCCACTACTGACATCATCTTATAAACCAACGTTATGTAAATAGTTTTTTAATAAAATGTTTTACCCTGTTTCTTTGCTGGTGTGTTGTCTACATTTTTAATATTTGCATAGGGTTTGTCGTTATTTTGTGCGGGATGGGTGATGGAGCCGAGCTGTCTTTCAGCCCTCATGGTGTGGAGCTCAGTTCATCTCACTATTTTCGTATTTCTCATGAAGGGTTGTTCCTAATATTTCTATTTTAGCGAGGTCAAAAAGAGATCCAATTAGTGGCCTACTGATTTTGCTCGATTACTTTTATTTTTTTACACGATTTTTCACTATCTGCAAAGACTAAACAGAGTATTGCGCCTTTGTGCTTGTTTGTAAATAGAGAATGATCCAAAGAGAACCAATTCTAAAACAGTAAATGCTTGGACAACAATCAATCAAATGGAGAGACAAGGAGGCACGACGGATTACAACGGGGGTAAAGGCCTGCGTTAACTACCCTTCAGTATCTGCAAAGAGAGAGTACTACTAAGACAAAAGAGGGGAGGGGGGGGGGGTGCAGCGTTCAAAGCACATCAGCGTGCATAAATACGAAAATGTTTTTATCTATCACGTACTTGACATTTTAAAGCTTTTCATATTTGCTATTAAAAAACCAATGAAATTCACAGAAAAAACCATAGGTTATAGTGGATATATAGTTAGGAATTTGCATTTACAAAACCTTATTTTACTCGCATAAAACCATTGAAATTCCATATATAGTTAGAAGCGCTAACTATATATCGCGCACCCGCAATCCACTGCTGATGATGTCACATATTACATCATTCATGACATGGTCAGTGACATCACTGATGACATCACTGATGACATCTCAAATGACATCACTGATGACATCACTGATGACAACTCAAATGACATCACTGATGACATCTCAAATGACATCACTGATGACAACTCAAATGACATCACTGATGACATCTCATTTGTCATCACTGATCACATCACTCATGTGATAATACAATGAACCTCTTCAGACTCTAATATAACCGTACATACACTCAGTATAAACAGACACTCACAGACTGTCACTCATCCATGGAGTTACTCACACACCTAGTCAGTCATGCAAAGAATCAATCACACCTCCATTTCCTCAACTATACAGTTATACACATCTTACTTATTCAAACATATAATAACACATATTTACTCTCTTATATAATCCCTGATACAAGCTCACAGTGATCGATACAGCCACTCACACATTCACTGGCTCTTATGTTCAGTTATTTATATATGTCAACTCTCACATGTATTGTGTTTTACATACGTACTTACTTGCACATGTAGCAATGAGAAATCCATTCACTCACCAACACACCCATGCACAGTCAACCGCCCATATAGCTGTTTCCACATGCACTCTTGAACTCATACTCCTAGTGAATCAACTGCTTACACATCTATGCACAGAGTCACGCACCTCCCAGCCACCCACACACACACTCAGCCTCCCATTCAAATACTTGGGCAACCAATCAATAACCCATATGGCCACTCTTATAGCTACTGATCAACACATGCAGCAGCTTACACAACAACAAACATACTGATGCACAAATTAAGACAGTTTAGTCACTAACCCATGCACTCAGTGAGACACATTTAATCACTCTTTCATACAGTCAGTCATGCACCTACTAAATTCTTCATCCAGACACTTATACATCCACTCATTCTTCAATATGTAAAACCTATTTAAACTTTACAGACACATACAATCACTGGATGTTGTGATCAGTGATGTCATCAGTGATGTCATTTGAGATGTCATCAGTGATGTCATCAGTGATGTCACTGACCATGTCATGAATGATGTAATATGTGACATCATCAGCAGTGGATTGCGGGTGCGCGATATATAGTTAGCGCTTCTAACTATATATGGAATTTCAATGGTTTTATGCGAGTAAAATAAGGTTTTGTAAATGCAAATTCCTAACTATATATCCACTATAACCTATGGTTTTTTCTGTGAATATATATATATATATATATAGAGTCAAAGGTTTCTTCAATACCTCCCAGAAGAAATCACACGAACACTTAGATCTCCCAACAGCCTTTTAATTCGACAGTTTTAAGGCAATCACTCTACGCGTTTCGGGTCAGTGACCCTTGCTCACGAGTAAATTTTAACATCCCAAGTGCAACTTAAATAGTCATGTGATGGTTGTGCAAATAATGAAACAGAAAAACAGACTATAACTGTGATTCTCCAAAAGATAACAAATGTGAATAATTCCTTTTTTCCTCCTTATACATATCTTTTCTAGCGGTATGTTGAATATTTAACCATATTCATTTCAGTAATCTATGTTAACTCATTTTTAATGCCACAAGGTTTTAGGGGATTTCAAAATAAAAATGAAGACAGGGGTGTTTGAAAACAGGGGTAACTTTACTTAGGTTACTTTCGTCTTTGCTCTTTATAGGTCAGGACAGACTCTAGTGACTGTAAGGTATCTAGCCCAAGTGGGCATCCTCAGCTATACTTCACTGCATTGGTAAAATTCCTTAGTGTATCCCCTTGTCACAATTTCTTTTTCGCTCATTTTGAGCGACTTAACTTAGGAAAATGTTATTGAGCCCTAATGGGAATTTCATTCCTCTAATTCACCACAGTTTCATTCAATTTATAAAAGAATACATGAAAAGATTCTCTTGGTACCTGCAAATTCTACCGCTTCTTTTCTTCATATGTTCTAGAGTAAAGAAAACAAATAAAAATAATAAATAGAACAACCTGTGACCAGATGTACTTTTAAAATTCCTATCTAGGAGAGATCAAAATAGATAAACAACATTTCTTATTAGCAATTTGGATACCATGTAGACTGCTGCTTCTAAGCTCCTAAAGCTGAAATATGATCTTTAAAAATCAAATTCACCAATGATGTAAGCCATTTTTATCCCCTGTTATGCAACACAAAACAGTAATATTTCATTTGTAGCTGGTTAACCCAAATGTACTTCAAGCTCTTCATCGCAATTCTGCCCTAACGGGGTCATTGTATTGTACTGAATGATTATTCTTGACTCTAGCCTCCGTAGGTTTTGGACTCTATTCCCACCTCTTTCATCAAACTTAATCGTGTCCAACACACAAAAGCTTAGTAATGATGTATCCTGTTTATGCTGGCTTTGAAAATGTCTGACGATCGGGTATGACTTATCGCCATTCTTTATTGCTCGTAAATGTTCCAAGATTCTGAGCTTAGCCTTTTTGATGGTACTGCCCACATAACTCATGTTGCACGGACAGAATAGAGCATAAACCGAAAATTCTGTGTTGCAGGATGTGTGTTCTTTTATTTGGAATTTTTCAGCTTCTGGAGATAGAGTTACCTCTTTCTTATTGCGACTGTTCTTGCATGCTTTACAGCTTCTACAGGTGTAGAAGCCTTGTATCCCAACTATTTTCGGGTTTTTTGGTTTCCACTGCTTTGCAGAGTTGATCTTTTAATGATTTTGTCCTTTTGAAAGTCACTTGCGGGAATAGATCAACACAATCTGTGATGTCTGGGTCAGTTTTCAGAATTGGCCAAAACTTAGTCAGACTTTTTCTGATCATGTATGATTGATTACTATATGTAGTAATAAATCGGGTAGTATTCTCTTCCTTATCCTTATTCGTTCTTTCTAAGAGCAAAGTCTCTCTGTCTTTTCCTGCCACTGCTCTCTTTGCTCTGTTAATGATCTTCTCCGAATAACCCCTGTTTCTGAATCTGTCAGACATCTGTCTTTCCTCTTCTATGTAACCTTGCGGTGTACTGCAATTTCTCTTTGTGCTTAATAGTTCTCCCATCGGGATACTTCTGATGAGAGCGCTAGGGTGACAACTCTGGGCATGAAGTAAGCTATTCCCTGCCGTGCTCTTTCTGTACAAGGTGCTCTCTAGTTTGTTATTGGTGACTCTTAGCTTCAAATTGAGAAATTCCATACTGTCTTTTCCCCAATGGCTCGTAAATTTCAAGTTATATTGATTTTTATTTAGGGTTTCAACGAAGGTAACTGCTTCTGACTCGGTTCCTCTCCATATGACAAAAATGTTGTCGATGTATCTTAACCATCGGACGACATTCTCAGTGTATGTGGGCATTCTGTATACTACTTCTTTTTCCCACAGGCCCATGAAAAGCCCCGCAAAAGATGGCGCAAAGCATGTTCCCATACAAGTATCCAGGTTTTGTCTATACATTTTATTGTCGAATAGGAAAAAGTTTTGGGTAAGGCAGGTTCTCATTATTTCTAGCAGCATCTGTGTGTGTTCCGCATAAGAGATGGATCTTTCTGATAGAAAGTGTTCACATGCATCCAACCCTTGTTGGTGTGGGATGCATGTGTATAATCCCACTACATCTAATGTTAACAGTGAGTAGGCTGGTTCCCAGTCTGTATTTCCTATTTTTCTCGGGAAATCCCCTGAATCCTTTAAATATGCCGGTAGTTTTTGAACTGGTCCCTGGAGGAAGTGGTCTACATATCTAGACGCATTTTCAAGATTACTTCCTCGTGAGGAAACTATCGGTCTCCCCGGGGGATTATTGGCGTCCTTGTGAATCTTCGGAAGAAGATACAAGGCTGGTAATTTAGGATGTGTACGGTCTAAAAACTTAAATTATATATATATATAATATATATATATATATATATATATATATATATATATATATATACAATAAAAAAGCAGAGAACTCTGGGTAGTTCTCAAGTTTAAGTGGAAAGCAGCTCCAATATGGAACACTCTCAACACCAGCGACACTCTGACTGGCACATGCATCAAGCGATTTTGGAATCACAAACGGTGCGAATTGCAAAATTCGGCTGTTTGCAATTCCAAAATCACTTTTTGGGATGCATCATTCATTTTCCATTTATCGCAATTTAAGAAATCGCAATTTTTTGCGATTTCTCAAATTGCGATAGCATTTAAGAAATCGCAAATTTTGCGATTTCTTAAATGCTATGCACCTTCATGGTAATTTGCGAAAAGTTTCAAAAATGCAATAAATGCATTTTTGAAACTTACATTTTACACACACACATGCCCTTGGGACATGTGTATGAGTAAAATGAACTTACGTGACATTGGCCTTGTGCTCCTTCCTCAGTCTCTCGCTTTCTTATGCTCTCTGTCCTTTGATGAGGGCCTGACACACCTTTTAATCCTGGATATTGTCTTGCAGGTTGTGACTCACAGATTGCAATGTGAGCCACACATTGTGTTTGGGATAGTTGCTGGCAGCCCTGTGCACTTACATGTCTTCAGCAATGTGAGTATGGTGTCCAACTTCTGGACATGTAGAGCAATGTTATACATCAAAACAGACTGTGTCTACACAGATGTGTGTGAGTAGGTATGCAAAGTGACGTTCCATTGTTACATATGACGGAGGATACCACTTCTGGCCAGCTACCAATTTTGTGACGTCAAAACACAGACCTATGAATTACATGGATGTGTGCACACGCTGGGGTTGTGAGTTTGTTGTCCAAGTGCAATGAGGCCACAGCTAGTTCGCACCTTCACACTCATCAAATTGGCCATGTGGTTCAGGGTAAAACATGCGCATTGATGTAATTTACCAGGGTGTACCTTCTTGTGCAATCAATGTCCCTACATCCATCCATCCATACTTTAATACTTGAGTGAACATATACATGACACATCTGTCATGTATATGTTCACACTTAATAAACAATCCTCATAGGTGGTAAACACTATGAATATATACGTATATTCAGCATACTACATTGCCCAAGAAAACAAGGGAGAGCGCACCGGTATGACGCGCCCCACGTGGTTGAGCGCACCGGAGTGACGCGCCGTCACGTGATCGGCAGGGAAAGAGAGAAGCTTTTTAGCTCGATCCACCGGACCGGTCGGTACCTCCCCGAGACAGCCCAGAGGGACGTCCGGAGTACCGATCGGAAGGTAAGAACAGCAAGTGGGCCATGAAGAGCTGAGTGGGGCGTATGTCGTTCTTTGGCAACTTTGTGCGCTAGACTTAGGGCGTCCTGGCGATTACTAGTACTCTTTTAGCTACGGTACCAGAGAGGGTGATACGAATCACAAACAGACTTGGACCTACTAACAAAGATGAGGCTTGTTTAAAAGCTTTGAATAGAGCATAGTAAGCGTAATAATAGCACGACCTGATGATATTATGATTAAGAGGGGTGATGCCTAGACTGAGTGTGAAGAGAGAGATTTAGGCATTACCTATATGACGTTCACTACAGAATCTATAAACGATCGTTAAAACACAGTGATATTCGATCGTTTTCAAAAGAGAGAAAGATGCCTTGCATTTTACACAGACCAATTATCACTGATATGTGTGCTATGACTAAAGGTGGGGTGATGAAGTCAGTTTTGCTGACATGTCCAGTAACCGTTTGTAATTTCCTTTTTTGCCCACTAGTGCGGGCTCCATTTACCTGAGCTGTGGCCAGGTGGGGTGGAGCATTTCTCTCCTTTCTTTTTGGGTAAGTGAGAGTGGCCACTGTAGGATACTGATGGTGTGCATGTCAATCATGGCATGAGATTCTTATTTAACAGTCATTGATGCACATGACAAATGGATGTGTTAACCCAATTCACGTTTTGTTTTGTGGTTGTTTGTCTTCCTTTATATGTCTGTTTGGACGTCTCGCCTTCTTGTGATCTGAAAAGCAAGGAGAATGAAGATCTACTAAAATACTCAGGTGACACTCTTCCTTTTTCGCCTTTTTAACCAGCAGTCTCGATTATGGTCCTGAAGAATGCATCAGGATACCTATTAGGCTCCAATCTAAGTCTGCAGAAACATGTTGACCGTATTGAATGATTAGTGGTTATAGGTTCAATCCACTACTATCGCACGCATTTTAATGCTTTGGGAGTCTTAAGGTGTTTAATAAAGTTTGTTATCCTTTCTACGACCCAATTTTAGTGTACATATCACTTTTTCCCTCTTTTTTTCACCTTCTCACTTGCACTGCTCTACAGTTGCCTCCTCACACCCTAGTATGTGTTAAAACATATTGGGCTCCACTGTTTAGACATAAACTTGTGTGGTCTACGGTGAACTTTTCTAAAAAACACTTACCTTCCCGGTGTGAAGGAACACAAATGATGAACAGGGCGTCCAGGATCAACAACTGATGGGTATTTTTCAACACAGGAAAGATACTCACTTTGGTATAGCGTCACTTTACTCTTTTTCCTTGTTTTCGGCGTCCTTTTGTTTTCAGACATATAATCGGAGCTAACTTATTCACTGGTTGACCCACTGCTACTTTTTTCTGTGTACAAATAAAAAATATTCTTGCAGGAATACGTCCATGCTTTAAGCGCACCCCATACGCCTACTAACCCATTA
>NW_028240904.1:0-73648 GCF_964263255.1 Lissotriton vulgaris | reverse complement strand
TGCACTCTCTGGAGTGGGAATAGTAATTTTACAGCCTACGCTATCCAACGCTTTCCCTTCTGTTGCACTCTTTGGAGTGGGAATAGTAATTTTTACCCCTACGCTATCCAACGCTTTCCCTACTGTTGAACTCACTGGAGTGGGAATAGTAATTTACACCCCTATGCTATCCAACGCTTTCCCTTCTATTGCACTCACTGGAGTGGAAATGGTAATTTTTACCCCTACGCTATCCAACGCTTTCCCTACTGTTGCACTCTCTGGAGTGGGAATAGTAAATTCTACCCTCCCGCTATCCAGCGCTTTCCCTACTGTTGCACTCTCTGGAGTGGGAATAGTAATTTTTACCCCTACGCTATCCAACGCTTTCCCTACTGTTGCACTCTCTGGAGTGGGAATAGTAATTTTTATCCCTACGCTATCCAATGCTTTCCCTACTGTTGCACTAACTGGAGTGGGAATAGTAATTCTTACCCTCCCGCTATCCAACGCTTTCCCTACTGTTGCACTCACTGGAGTGGGAATAGTAATTTTTTATCTCCCGCTATCCAACGCTTTCCCTACTGTTGCACTCACTGGAGTGGGAATAGTAATTTTTACCCCTACGCTATCCAATGCTTTCCCTACTGTTGCACTCACTGGAGTGGGAATAGTAATTTTTACCCCTACGCTATCCAACGCTTTCCCTACTGTTGCACTCTCTGGAGTGGGAATAGTAAATTCTACCCTCCCGCTATCCAACGCTTTCCCTACAGTTGCACTCACTGGAGTGGGAATAGTAATTTTTTCCCCTACGCTATCCAGCGCTTTCCCTACTGTTGCACTCTCTGGAGTGGGAATAGTAATTTTTACCCCTACGCTATCCAACGCTTTCCCTACTGTTGCACTCTCTGGAGTGGGAATAGTAATTTTTATCCCTACGCTATCCAATGCTTTCCCTACTGTTGCACTGACTGGAGTGGGAATAGTAATTCTTACCCTCCCGCTATCCAACGTTTTTCCTACTGTTGCACTCACTGGAGTGGGAATAGTAATTTTTAATCTCCCGCTATCCAACGCTTTCCCTACTGTTGCACTCACTGGAGTGGGAATAGTAATTTTTAATCTCCCGCTATCCAACGCTTTCCCTACTGTTGCACTCACTGGAGTGGGAATAGTAATTTTTGCCCCTACGCTATCCAATGCTTTCCCTACTATTGCACTCTCTGGAGTGGGAATAGTAATTTTTACCTCTACGCTATCTAATGTTTTCTCTACTGTTGCACTCACTGGAGTGGTAATAGTAAATGTAACCCTCTCGCTATCCTACATTGAAAATATTGTATATGTTTTGTTAATAATATATAGATATCAACAAAGGTGGCAGGCAACCCCCCTAGGATGATAACTGGCTACAATGCGTACCACAACCAGGTCAGGAGAATTTTGCAAAAACATTGGCCCCTGGTCAAAAATGACCCAGTAATAGGACACCTGAATGGGAACAGACCCAGTTTAACATTTAGGAAGGCCAAATCCATGCGTGATCAGTTAGTGTGTAACTCACCTATACTGAAGAAACCAGTTACTTGGCCTCCACCACAAAAAGGCTTTAAGAAATGCACGAAGTGCAAAGCCTGCAAACAAGGGTTGAACATGAAGGAGGTCAATGTACCATTCAGGAATAAACCTTACACCATCAGGGGCGGCTACTCATGTAAAACGGAGTATGCCGTATATGTTCTGGTCTGCAGCTGTGGCAAACGCTATGTTGGGAGCACTATTCACCAAGCTCATGTGAGAATTCTCCAACATTTGCGTGCCATTACAAACAACGATCCAACATACCCTGTGGCCCGACACATAAATACTCATCATGATGGGAATATCAAACATATATCCTATTATGTCATAGACAGTGTCCCTAGAAATCTAAGGGGTGGAAACCGTAGACTAGCCTTAAGACGTCTTGAATCAAGATCTATAATCTTGTTAAATTCAAAAATCCCGAATGGTTTGAATTCAGACGAAGCCTTAACTGTCCATTTATAATCCAGAGTAGGACCCCTCCCGACTATATGATCCCATTCCTATTTTTTAACTCTGCACTGTATAATTAATTTTGAAAACTTATTATTTAGTTATAATTTGTGCAAATGTTATGTTTCAACATGTATGACACACACTAATACAATGGGACTGTGTAGTACGCCATACACAGTATAAGCGGATGACTCGGGTATATGTCAAGCGTAGACATGATTAACAAAGTTTGTATATCTATGCAGCGTAGCAACTTACTCCACTTGAAGAGGATGTAATGTGAAGTAAACATTATAATTCAGAATTAATATATTTTACATGTGCACCATAGTGAGCCAACATGAACTGCAATAGTTGATGCAATGCACAATGAGGCTTAATTGTTTATCATCAGTTCGCAGTCATGTTAACTATGGTAGAAACGTTAATCAAACAGAATTAATATATCGTAATAGGTCTCATGCATTGATATTGTTAACAGCATCGAGATGACAACGTTTCTATATTTACCATGTGTCATTTGCCGCTGGCGTCATAGGATGAATCACGGGCACTTGTCTTAAAAACTACAGAATCTTCTGTGTCTATGTTTTAGTGTTTTAACCATGACTCATTGGTTACTATGACTACGAATGGCCTATCATGATGTAAGGTCTGTTCTTGATGTGTCAGCATGTTGATTGTTATATATACGTATGCCATTCACAGCAGAGTTAAGTGAGCAAGGCGGAGGCTTCCGCCGAAACGCGTCTGTGCAGCATGTCGGATTAAAACTTTTGTTGAGTCAAAGTCACGGAGTCAGTGCCTTCCTTTCATCAGAGGGAAATGGATTGGTAATCAATATATATATATATATATATATAGATATATATATATATCTATATATATATATATATATATATTCCGTTTCACCACACGCTCCCAACGGAACAGAATACATTTGGCAGGGAGCCTTTGACCCTGCGTTTGCACCGCAGTCTGAGTGTCCCGGTTAATCGGAGGAAGTGAAACGCATATATATATATATATATATATATATATATATATATATATATATATATATATATATATATATATATATATATATATATATATATATATATATATATATATATATGTTCAAAAGGTGTCCTGTGCTTAAAGGACGCCACTCCACAAACATTAGTTCATCGAACCTTTATTTTCAAACAGGCAGCTTCCTGCAGAGAAATCTTCAATGACGCCATGACGCGTTTCGAGGCAGCAGCCTCTTCCTCATAGGGCAAAGCAGTAAGTGTCCAGCTGCACGTTCCAACCCTTTATTCCCTTCTCTGCATGCCGCTCCCACAGGGTACTTTCACAGCATGCTGGGCGTTGTAGTGCTTTTATTGCCGAGCACTCACCTTCGTGTTGCTTTTACAGTCTTTTGTGACCCCTCCAATGGGGCTCCGTTGGGATAGCTGTCTGTTAATTAAGATGGTCGTTGCGCCGCCATACCAGCATAATTCAGGCATAAAGACCCGCTTTTGATTTAATCGGGCGGTGCATCCTTCCACGGCCGGACTGCCGCGTAAATATGTTCAAAAGGTGTCCTGTGCTTAAAGGACGCCACTCCACAAAGATTAGTTCATCAAACCTTTATTTTCAAACAGGCAGCTTCCTGCAGAGAAATCTTCAAGGACGCCCTGACGCGTTTCGGGGCAGCAGCCTCTTCCTCATAGGGCAAAGCAGTAAGTGTCCAGCTGCACGTTCCAACCCTTTATTCCCTTCTCTGCATGCCGCTCCCACACGGTACTTTCACAGCATGCTGGGCGTTGTAGTGCTTTTATTGCCGAGCACTCACCTTCGTGTTGCTTTTACAGTCTTTTGTGACCCCTCCAATGGGGCTCCGTTGGGATAGCTGTCTGTTAATTAAGATGGTCTTTGCGCCGCCATACCAGCATAATTCAGGCATGAAGACCCGCTTTTGATTTAATCGGGCGGTGCATCCTTCCACGGCCGGACTGCCGCGTAAATATGTTCAAAAGGTGTCCTGTGCTTAAAGGACGCCACTCCACAAAGATTAGTTCATCGAACCTTTATTTTCAAACAGGCAGCTTCCTGCAGAGAAATCTTCAATGACGCCCTGACGCGTTTCGAGGCAGCAGCCTCTTCCTCATAGGGCACAGCAGTAAGTGTCCAGCTGCACGTTCCAACCCTTTATTCCCTTCTCTGCATGCCGCTCCCACAGGGTACTTTCACAGCATGCTGGGCGTTGTAGTGCTCTTATTGCCGAGCACTCACCTTCGTGTTGCTTTTACAGTCTTTTGTGACCCCTCCAATGGGGCTCCGTTGGGATAGCTGTCTGTTAATTAAGATGGTCTTTGCGCCGCCATACCAGCATAATTCAGGCATGAAGACCCGCTTTTGATTTAATCGGGCGGTGCATCCTTCCACGGCCGGACTGCCGCGTAAATATGTTCAAAAGGTGTCCTGTGCTTAAAGGACGCCACTCCACAAAGATTAGTTCATCGAACCTTTATTTTCAAACAGGCAGCTTCCTGCAGAGAAATCTTCAATGACGCCCTGACGCGTTTCGAGGCAGCAGCCTCTTCCTCATAGGGCAAAGAAGTAAGTGTCCAGCTGCACGTTCCAACCCTTTATTCCCTTCTCTGCATGCCGCTCCCACAGGGTACTTTCACAGCATGCTGGGCGTTGTAGTGCTTTTATTGCCGAGCACTCACCTTCGTGTTGCTTTTACAGTCTTTTGTGACCCCTCCAATGGGGCTCCGTTGGGATAGCTGTCTGTTAATTAAGATGGTCTTTGCGCCGCCATACCAGCATAATTCAGGCATGAAGACCCGCTTTTGATTTAATCGGGCGGTGCATCCTTCCACGGCCGGACTGCCGCGTAAATATGTTCAAAAGGTGTCCTGTGCTTAAAGGACGCCACTCCACAAAGATTAGTTCATCGAACCTTTATTTTCAAACAGGCAGCTTCCTGCAGAGAAATCTTCAATGACGCCCTGACGCGTTTCGAGGCAGCAGCCTCTTCCTCATAGGGCAAAGCAGTAAGTGTCCAGCTGCACGTTCCAACCCTTTATTCCCTTCTCTGCATGCCGCTCCCACAGGGTACTTTCACAGCATGCTGGGCGTTGTAGTGCTTTTATTGCCGAGCACTCACCTTCGTGTTGCTTTTACAGTCTTTTGTGACCCCTCCAATGGGGCTCCGTTAGGATAGCTGTCTGTTAATTAAGATGGTCTTTGCGCCGCCACACCAGCATAATTCAGGCATGAAGACCCGCTTTTGATTTAATCGGGCGGTGCATCCATATATATATATGTATTAAAATATTACATTTTTTTTAAGTTACATTTATTATTTATTAATTTTAAGTTTATTTAAGTATTTTAAGTATGTTTAAATTAATTATATTCATTATTATATTACTTTTAAATTACTTTTAAGACATTTAAAAAAGTCGATATTTTGGCTGTCTATATTTTTTACAACGATATTTTGGAGTCAATATTTTTGTACTTACCTGTTTGAAGATAGGAAGTCGATATTCTTGCATTCTATATTTTTTCCTCGATATTTTGGCAGGTCGATATTTTGCTCCTCGATATTCTGTCAGTGATCCGGGTGTACTGCGCCATGTTAAGCAGATATCCGAGGGGTTACCCTAAACCCGCGTAGAGCACACACTCCCCGAGTTTTTCACAAGAGTCAGCAAGTCAGCTTACTGCTGAATCCCCAGCCCCTTGTTTATGTTACTCCATGGGCCTGTGACAAAGGAAGGACATTTCCATATGCTAAAACAAAAAGCAGTTATTTTATACCGCTTTCACTAAACACTTTACAAAAACCAGTATTTTGTAAAATTCTTAGCAAAGATTCAAAATTGATATCTGGACTATCGACCTTGGAAGGATTAACTGCTGAAACATCTTCACCAGGATTCAAATGTGAGACCTGCACATCGTACATCGATCTCGCCAGAAACTGCTGACCTTCCTAAGGTCTCTTCATTTCAATAAACCAGGAAGAGAAAAAAAACAATCACCTGATCTCCACTACTCTGCAAACGCTCTTTCTGATGCACGACTGGTTGGGGGATGAAATCCACTTTACTTATGAGGGAATTTGGGGGCCAAGAAGACCTCCTGGTACCTCCTGTAAGTCCTATACAGCGGGATTCCGGAGAGCTGGTCGGAGGCCCAGCCCCCTTTCTCCACCACTCTGCAAACTTGACTACTACTTGAATAGTTTGGAAAAAGAATTTGTTTTAAACATTGAAATTGATTGAAAAAACAAACATTACAGGGGCGTTATATTTAGGCTCAGGTTTCACTGGTACAAAACCAGTGAAATTCAGCAGTTATAATTAGCTGAAAGTCAACTAGAACTTACTCCCCAGCAATGCACTACTTATGACCTCAAATATTACGTCACTCATGATATGGTCAGTGACGTCACTGTTGACATCCCTGTTGACGTCTCTAATTCAAACACTGATGACATCATCCAGTGTGTTTCATAAAATATTCTGAAACTAAAAGATGTACATAGCTACTGCATAAGTTAAATTACTATTCTTTGGGCTCCATTAATGAGTGATAGTATTTCTAATATATGTTGTCTGATCTGTAATCCTAGTCATCAGTAAACTAGTGTAGGAAAGTAGGATCTGCTTCTTATGGTTACCCCTCACTTTTTGCTTGCTGTTACACTGTTTTTGACTAGTCTGACTGGGACCCAGCTAAACAGAACCCCAGTCTATGGGTTTTCTCCTTAAAATGTTAATCATGTACTTTGGAACACTCCAGATTGGATACTCGGGTACCCTTGTCAGTCCCTAGTATATGGTACACATGTACCCTGGGCATAGGTACCCCAGAGGCCTCCCATTGGCTGAAGCATGTATTATGCCACCTATGAGAGACCATGCAAAATTGAACTACAGGTCTACCATTGCAGCCTGTGTGAGATGGTGCACGGCCCACTTACGATAGATATAGGTTTACTGTATCCATAGGTCACTACACTTAAAACTTATAGGTCACCTCTATAGCAGGCCTTAACAATTCTGAATGCGGGGTGCTGGGTTTTATGTGAGAGCGTGTCCCTGCCTGGCTGTAGGACCCTAGATTCGACATGGACAAGATTCTGAACAAGAAACCACTGACCTTCGACCGTCGGGACACTCTGGTCTTTGCTGAACTTCAACTGGGCCTGACTTCATCTCCATCTCTGTACAAAGCATTGTCTTTGCCCGTGCATGATATAGGCTCCATGTAGGACGTGTGGAGCATCAAGGACAACTGAAGTATTTCCATTGGGGTGAAGGAGTCACTTCCCTGCATTCCCAAGCACAGTAACGCAACTGACAGGTCTGCTGATCCTGAGCTCCTGCAACACAGGAGGTGGGTTCCTACCTTCCTTGAGGTTGAGCTGCCCTCTCACCAAGTTTAAGGCCAGTATCCCTCGTGGGGACCGCATAACCTGAACCCCTGTGCACCATATACTTTTGCAATTGCATATGCTTGTTGGTGTTACCCAACTTCATGCATTAAGCTGTCGATAGCCCCAACCTCTGCACACATTTTGTAACAAGGACACCAGCCTCCTCACACTTTGTGCCCTGCAATCTGTTGTTTGGTGAAACTGCTAGAGGTCCCCTCACGGCTCCTGTGCCTTCTGCCTGGGGTCCATTTGAGGTACAACCCTGATTTTCTTGTGCTCCCCTGGTTGCCTCAGACCTGTCCTGAGTCCTCTTGCTGTGGTGAGTCCTCTGGTCCTTGCTGGCTCAGATCGTAGTCTGTTTTACCTTCTTTGTGGGTTGCCGTTGCCAAGGCTTGTTGGTGCTCCCGCCAGACACCGACCCCTCAGCACTCGACATCCTTCATGGGGCAGCTCGAATCGGGCTCCTGGTTGTCCTCGACGTCTCCTGGACACTGCAGCTAGAGGGCCAAGGTCTCCTTCATCGCACCTGAAGCACCCGACATTGGTAGGCATTCGTCTACCAAGCCCCTGGTCACACCTGAGTGACCCAGACCCTGTCCCCTCTGTTTTCAGGTTCCTAACATCAAGAATCCACCTGCGAATTCCACCTGACACTTTTCTTCTTTCCAGCAGTGGCATTTCTTTGAAAACTCCCATTGAGAACAACGGCGGTTTCAGACGCCACTTCAGCCCTATGCACTCGGCTCCTGTGGGATCGGTAACTCTGGTACTTCAATATCCACAGGTAGGGTGGCTCTCCAACCTTCTATGTTCCAAAGGGTTTCCTCGTAATCCACCGGGAAGGGTCCTTAAACTTTAAAATTGCAACGCCACTCTCCCATTGAATTGTACGAAGCACGCAGTCGTGTTCTCACACTGCACCGTGGGATCCCTACTTACTAACCTTGGGTGGTTCCTTGGGGTCCCAGTGATTCTACACATTCTAGACATTGTCTTGAATCAAGTTGTGGTTCTTATACCACTATTTTAGTATATGGTTTGGTCTCCCCCGGGAGCCCGCTGTGTATTAGTGCTACATACGATAGCTTCTGTGCTACAGTATTGTGTGCTTTGTGCTTATCTGCGTGTAGCAGATACTGTGAGGTATTTAAGGTGTTATAATAATAAATATATATTCTTATAACTTTTGTGTGGTTCTCCTTTTATTTAACCAATACAATAAGGTTGCATTCCGGTAAAACAAGCTGCTTAACATTCGTTCAAGACTAAGCCCAAAGGCTGCTCTCCACAGCTACCACTTGGATAGCTCTCTAAGGTTATCTTTGACCTCTTAAATCACCATAAGGGTTGTTTGGACTGGTGCAAGGTGTCCCCTGCTGATGTGTGTGTATGGTAGTGCTTTTCGACAGTTTAAGCTGTTCATTGAGACTTTCCTCCACATTGAAGGCTGAGTACAGTTCTATTTTATTACATACTAACCAGTTTCCTTAGACCTCTATAAGCGTGATGAATGACTATAGTAATAGATTGCAGTAAATTCATCTGTACACGAACACCTTTCTCTAGGGTGATGGCTCAGTGTAGTAGACATTTACAACAGACTTACCTCTCTGCTCACACCTTTCTCCAGGATGAAGAATAATTTTACTAGTTGTTTGGAACATAGTGGCCTGTCCTTTTAGACCTCACCACTGGTTGT
Organism: Lissotriton vulgaris; assembly: GCF_964263255.1. Taxonomy (NCBI): domain Eukaryota; kingdom Metazoa; phylum Chordata; class Amphibia; order Caudata; family Salamandridae; genus Lissotriton; species Lissotriton vulgaris. The sequence continues at coordinate 64,502 of NW_028240904.1, read as the reverse complement.
GTGTTGCAGAGCTTTATGTAAATCTGACATTTGCACCACAACTTCTTTCCAGGTTCACGAATAGTGTTGTTGTGGTTTGTAATAGACTAGCCTAAACACTTTGAGGTTTTACTTTGGTCATTAGTGTCTAGAGTAGTGGTTCATAAAAGACAGACTATGTGCTGCAAACTATCTCTTGAGTGATAAGTGAGTGTAATACTTTATAAGGTTACAGTGAGCTCTGTGCTGTACATCTCTCACCTATGCCTTCTTCCTATTTATAAACATTTGCAATGGTATTTTATGAAGTATATTGAAGTTTACTTTGCTGGATGATGTCATCAGTGATGTAATCAGTGATGTCATGTGAGATGTCAAGAGTGATGTCACTGACCATGTCATGAGTGATGTAGTATGTGAGGTTAGAAGCAGTGCATTTCGGGGCGTAAGATATAGTTTGATCAGCCATGGTTTTGGGTGTGTAAAACCTGAGCCTAAATATAACATTCCTGTAATTTATGTTTTTTACAGTGAATTTTTAAAGTTTTTTTTATTCTATTATCTAACTATAATGTCCCTGTAACCTTATTTTTGTCATTTAATTTCTATGCTATTTCTTAACTATAATATTCCTGTAACTTGTGTAAACTTTCTATAAATGCCATGCAGCAAACCCTTTTCTTTTTTGTATTCATTTTATGGATCCGCTGATGTGTCGTGATGTCCCTACAAATCCACTGAAAATCCAGCAACACACCCAAACTCAACTTCACATTGGATTCAGTAAGCCTCCACTCATCCACATTGGAAACCACACCCTAAATCAGTTATTTGGTTTCACATCTCTGGAGACAGTCTGAAAACCAAAGTTTAAATGTTTGTTTGGCTTTCTTTCAAAAGAAGAGAACCTCTAGTTAACATGTCTTCTGCTGATGATAAAGGAGAAGGGGAAGAGCAGGAGGAAGAAGAAGAAGACTTACCACCTCCAAAAAATTCCTCAGACGTTTGAAAATATTTCTAGATCCTTCAAGAGAAAAAAAAAAGCTCTTCCTAAATTTTTCCAATGCAATCTATGCCGCAGAAAACTGACACTGTCAGGTACAGTGAAGAAGTATTCACATGGCACATCCTTTATTTGGAAACACCTGAAAAACATTCATACAATGACTTATCACAGGATGATACGTGAGAGAGCAGGTAGTGTACCATCAGCAGCAGCTGGACCATCTGTAGGACCCTTACCTCCTGGCCAGATGGTTACAATCCTCGCTGTTTCACCGAAACTGTAAGACATGGTACTTCATTGTGGTAAATACCAGATGCCAGTTGCATTACAATTATAATCTGTTGCCCAGTTTATGGATGCTGTCAACAAGCATAATTGTTAATATTTTTTCACCTCACTGTTCCATCTTCCACTCCTCTTTAAACAAAAGTAGATATCTGAAAGGCTGAGATATGATATATTTAACTATACATTACATACTATTAGATTACATACTATAAGCAGGGCCACTGGAATTACATGATTGTTCAGCCGCTGCGATTTTTGCATAATTACACATGTGCCACATAATCCATCATCAGCCACATAATCTGCAGATTTTAACCCCAAAAATGCTGTTTCTAGCTTAATCGTTCAAAAGTTACTAAAAATGAAATGACACATGTTGCTGCATAGTGGAAGACCCATTGCAAAGCTGGAATGGTCAACGTTCAGTTTCTTTTTGCTAAATGTGTGTCTTTAACTGGTACTAATGAGGTGCAACCAATGTCCAGACATTGTTAACAAGTTTAAAAAAATGATAATACTATTACAAAATGTGCCATATTATGCCACAAGAGTTGCCTTTTCTTGCCGCATAATTACTTAACACTGCTTAATAACTTGGCCTTCTCCACCTGGATAATTCCACTGGCCCTGACTATTAGCAAGTGAGTAGCTACATAAGTGGTTATATCAGTGTGTAAGAGGCTGTGTAAGTGTCTGAGTATGGGTGTATAAATGGATATATGATTAGCTGTGCAGGTGGGTGACTGGGTGTGTGAGTGGTTGAGTAGATAAATGAGTGAGTGTATCATTGCCTTTATGTGCCACTGGATGTGTAAGTGGCTAGTGTGCTAGTGACTGTACAGGTATCTAAATTGGTATGTAAGTGGCTGTATGGATTGGTGACTGGCTGTGTTAGTGGTTGTTTGGGTGTGTAACTGCGTGCAAGTGACTCTGTTAGTGGTGGATATATAAGTGGGTGTGTGAGTGGATGTGTAAGTACTTCTGTTGCTGTCTGACTGAGTGTGTTAGTGGCTGCATGGTTTTGTAAATAGGTATGTGAGTGGCTGTACAGGTGGGTGACTGGGACTGGAAGTATGAGTGTGTAACTGCATGTGCAACGACTGAGTGCTGGGTACATGAATGGCTGTATAGGTGTGTGTGTGTGTGTGTGTGACAGTGCATGTATTGGTGTGTGAATTACTATGTAAGTGGATGTATGCGTGTGTAAATGAATTGTATGAATGGTTTTATGGGTGTGTGTCTAAGTTTATCAGTCACTGCCTGGCTGTATGAGTGGTGGATACATAGGTGCTTTAGTGGGTATGTAACTGGATGTGTAAGTGCCTGCCTAATTGTGTGAGTGGGTACAAATTAAATACTAATAAATTACATACTATAAGCAAGCACCCAAATCTAATTTCAACACACTCAATCATACAGGCTTAATAAAAAATAACTATGGGGCATATTACCAAGCAATAGCGATAATTATCGCTATTACTTGGTTGGAGACAAAAATTTACCGCTGAGCTGCGGCGATTTTTACCGCAAATAAACCTTGGTATTACCAAGGTTTATCGCAAATGCGATAAAAATCGCCGCAATGCATGAATATCGCTGAAAAGTCAGCGATATTCATGCATTACCGAGCTAATGCTGTTAGCCATGTTATCCACCTCCCATTGGATAACATGGCTAAGAACTGCTCATTCAGCATTAGGAATTTTTGATCATTCCAGAAAATAATTACATTGTGTACTTACTGATTTCCAATGCTGTGTCTGTATTTCAATTGTGACATTGTATAGATTGTAAATAATTGTATTATATCTTGATTGTTTTGTGTGGTATGAATGACGAGTGTTAGTTGTGATTTTGCTGTCTAATTATTGTTCTTACGTATTGTTATTTGTTTCAAATCTGTGCTCATTGTGGAACTAAAGAAATGTTCCTTGAATCAAAAAAACAAAAAATTGCATACTGAACTGATACATGCATTTAAGCAAAAAATAAAACAAAACCGATTCAGTCTGAAACATGGTTCATTGAGAATTACTGCTTAATTCAGTCATTCGAGAGATCACCCGAGATCCAGTATTCAAATAAGGTGGCAATATTGGTATTTTTCTTGGTTTATCATTGTTCTGGTGAGGCTTGTCCTTATTGCCAGTTAGCCCAGACCCTGTATATGGTGTTAAGAACTGCTCAGGGCAGGTGTTAGCTTTTGGAGATATTCGCGCTTAGCGCGAATATCTCCAAAAGTTGGTAATAGGAGATAGCGATGTTAGCGACTGTTTTCAGTCGCTAACATCTTGGCACGCCCACTTTGCATATCATTAGTGATAAATATCACTGACATGCAAAGTGGGGCCCAAGATGGTCGCTATCTCCTACTAGCTGTCGCTAAATGGTGTTAGTGACAGCTAGGTAATAGGGAGATAATTTTATCTCCGCTTTCTTAGCTTTTAAAGCCAAAAAAGCGGAGATAAACCCCCTTGATAATATGCCCCCATATTTTCAGTATACCAATTCCTCTTCCTCCTTTGCTGATCACTATATTTTTTGTAAATGTTCTCATATATCCTACCTTCTATTTTGCCTTTTACAATAGTGTCTAGAAGCTACGCATTTTCTTTCAACATATATACACTCATAGGTTTTTTTACATACTTTTTTATAATACAACCTAATTAACATACATGTCAAATCTCTTTGCTGTTGTCCAATTTTTATTTTAGTATCTGTTTTCTATTGCAAATCTCAAGTCAGAAATATGGCAATCTTCCTCCACTTTCTGTAGAAAGGTACCTAAAATGGATACCCTTAGCACTAAGCTCTCACTCATACTTCTGTACTTAGCAAATCACAAATTTCCTTTCATCTATGGCCACTATTTTAACCCTTTTCATGTTTCCTGTAAAGAATCCCGATTTGGTTGGCTTTTCGTGGATCTGTGGATCCACTGCGGCGTTTAGCGCAGCCCCCCATGTGAATTCGCTGCAGATTCGCGGGTTGAGACAGAAGCCCTTAAAAGCATTCAACAATCTGCTGTGACTGCTTTTTATTTATATTTTATTTTGTAAAATATTGTCAAATACAAGATATGCACTCCCTACTGAGCAATTTTTGAAACCTAGTCTGCTTTTCAGTTTCAAACTGCAGTCTCTTTTGTTCCATTCTCCCTACACTCTTTTAGCTCTGTTTTCATAGTAATCATGTTTCCAATAAACTCTGTGTACCAGTAGGTCACAAATTCACAAGACTTTCACTAAACAGCATATTAACTTCACATTAATTGTAGCAGGTGGTGTTGACAGTTAGCAATTGCAAGCATATCCCAAACAACATTACTTTTTTTTTCTTTCCAAAACCACCACAATGTTATCTATTTTTTTTCTAATTTTAGATCCCTGCACATCTCCACCATCCAATCAAAAATGTTCTTTTATATTTGACCTGCTGTCTTCCATTGTAGCTGCCTTTCATCTTCAAAATTGCCTCATTCTGCCACCACCAGTAGGTAATATATAGATATAAAACAATGCCTAATAAAAGACAAACTAAAAAATAATTTTAAAAAACACAAAAACAATGGAAGAATAAGGCACAACACCAATGATAGAAGTGAATTAAGTGTGCATTGGATAACAAGCATGATATAAGGGAGACAGCTGACAATCTGTGAAAATGGCAGATATTTGACCCAAAGCAGAGATGAAAGCAACAGTACTCTTTGGAAATCAAGCTGTGAATACAAATGCCTCTGAAGCTACACAAAAAGGGCTAGAACTGACTCCAAGCAAACTGATAAAGGAATTTGTGCATTCATGGAGACCACAGAGTTTAACAAGTGGCGAGAAATGACCACGCTCAAGAACTATATTGAATGTGAATGGGTCCAAGAGGAATACGCATCTTTGTGCTTCCAACACTAAATGACTTAGACTCAGACCTACTGACACCTTGGCTAATGGACATAACAAAAGGCTCAATTAAATTGATGAAAGCACTAGTTATATACGCAGAAAGAAGACTACCCAAAGCCACGGAATGCATCAAGGAATTGGAAGATTTACTGGAACCTATCAAAGAAAAGAAAGAGGTCAGAAGTGCCTTGGCAATGATGGAAAAGAAACTAGAAATAAAGGAGATAGATATTGAAATGAAGAAGCAAAAAAGTTCAACTGGAGCAAGGTAGATTATGCAACAGGCAGAATCTACACTTTTGCCAGGAAATCTGATTGTCTGTATAATAGGCACCCACTGGAGAAAAAGATCGGAACAGAAATAGCCCAGTCAAACACAAATAGCTCTGTGATCAACTTAAGGAATAAAGAGTCAGCTGGATTTTCCTGGGGAAGTGAGACAGTACCAAATGGAAACAAGGAGAAAAAACAGAGAAATCCTCCGCTCCCTCCCCCCTCAACCAGGGGAATTCTCCTCCACCAGACAGACAAGGAGGTTCAAAAGGCATTGGAAGAGGATGAGGTGCAGTAGGAAAGGGGACATAACAAATGTAATGGATAACAAATTGGTCATAAATCTTTCACTGAAGGTGCTGAATGAAAACCATATCAAATTGCTGAGCAAAATTAACATTCTGCACCATTGTGGGGATGGACTTAGCAAACGCCAGGGTAGACCTATATATATTTTCTAGGAAACTAAAGCTAAGGAAATATTGTTCACAACAAGCAAGTAAAAATCATAGGGAAAGAGAAAAAGTTAAGGGAAGAGGCAGTACAATATTTGAATTAACATCCAGGGATGTGGTCCAGCTAGGGTCATTGACTACCCTTGTAATAGAAATAGATGACATTCTACCACAGAGGGACCTAGACCTGTCAAACTCACAGCTCTGTGGATATATGGGGATAGCTACGGATGAGTCAGTCATCAGTAAATGTAAACCCAAATCCCAATTTTGCCCTCAGCTTCCAGCTGGAAATGAAATCAAAGTCTTTCATGAAATGATGGCTGAGGGGCTGCATATGATCAACAACCAACAACTTAAAAAGATAGGAAAGAGGACCAAAAATATGACAAAAGATGATTGGTTGGCACTCTCAGATTTACCGAAGGATGGGAGCATCATCATTAAATCCTCTGACAAGGGAGGTAATATTGTTATTCTGAGCAAGGAACAAAACATAGCTGAGGTCAAGAGACAACTAGGGAACACAGAGCACTTCAAAAGACTCCCAGGGGACCCCACAAAGGAATTTACAGAGTTGTTCCATGATTAAATATCAAGCTGGCATAAAAGAGAGCTGCTAGATGACAATGAGTGCCTATGTCTGAGCACTTTTTTTTTAATGTTTTATTTCTTAAATGAAAAGTTACAAACCTAATGATTGAAAATAGGGCTAAATGCAAACAATATAAATATGCATCGCAGAGCAGAATACTTTCAGCCAATTATTCCATTCACATAAATCAAAAACAAACACAAAAGCTAATTCCAAATTAATTAACAGAAATAAGAGGAGGATTATGTACAATCACCATAACTATTAAGTATCATATACAATGTCACATGCGAAAGGCTGCGTCAATAAATTACAGTCTGAGGCTGGCGAGAACTAACATTTCTACTGTGTGCTATATGTATGAGTAGTTTATGCGGTCAGCCCTTATTCCTGAGTTTCGATGTAGTTATTACACAAACTCCAAAGTATTTTCAGGCGACTTCTAGGTAGCAGCAATTCGCTGTAGGTCCCAGTTTGTGTATTATAGAATACCATATCTGTAAACCACTGGGAAAGAGTAGGTGGGGGACCCTGTGACCAATGAATAGCAACCAGGAGGTGTGTTGGGTCATTTCTTTGTATTTGCATGGAACCTTCCTACATCCATGTTCCCTGCGTGGAACATGGAATGTGGGGGCTCTGGCAGTTGCTGCCTGGGAGTTGACGGGACTGGTCTATAATAAAGAGTCTACAACTTACCTGGAGTTGCCTCTTCTTTTCACCTTTTCATAACCAGAAGCCCTATGTCAGTCAGGGGTCTGAGGTTTTTCGCAAATTTTTTAGAGTAGCCCAATATTACCAACAACGGATTGGGTTTTATCGTTTTAGTCGTGATATCACTTAATTTAGCAAAGACTTGTGTCCAGAAATTAGCAATAGAGGGAGAGATCCATGCTAAATGTATAAAGTCTGCCACGCTTGCCCCACATCTCTCACAGTTACTTGTGTCCCGCAGTCCAAATCTATGTAATCGGACGGGTGTGTGGTATATTCGATTAAGGAATTTTAATTGTATGAAGCGATGCTTTCCATTAAGGAAGATGTGCTTAGTCGACTCGCAGCAGTATCACCACATATCTTTGTCTATAATACACTCCAGGTCAATCTGCCATTGTAGTCTAGCTCTGACATAGTGGTTGCGTCGTAGTTCCTGTGTCTTCTTATATATATGCGATACTAACCTGTCTGGGGAGTTGGTGCGAAGCATAGTAGAGAGAGGCAGTACCTCTGGGGGTTCTAGGAGCTCATCCCCGAGTAGATCACGTAGTGCACTTTGAGCTCTAAAATAGTGGAATACCGTTAGGGCGTAGGCGTTATATCATTCAACACCAATTCATTCCACTCTTTACCTTTTCCGTCATGGAAAAAGGAGCCCACATTGTCTATGCCTAGAGTATGCAGGGCCTCAACCATTTCAGGTGAGGTAAGAACTGGGAGCCATGAGCATCATGCAGTAGGGGTGAGGGGGGAGTATAATATAGAAAGCACTTGGCGGCTAAGAAGATTTGGCCAGGCATGCGTAGTAGCATTTGTCGAATCCAGAACACCAGTGTTGCGCTGCATACCCCTGAACAATGCCGTTGCCAAGTGGGCAGGGGATATTGCGATGCGTTCTATATGTAGGTGTGGGTGGGGTGTTTCTTGATGTAGCCAGAAGAAGGCGTGGGAAGCTTGGGCGGCCCTATATTAAAGGTCTAGATCTGGAGCGCCCAGACCCCCACCCATTGGATACGGGAGAGTGAGGAGTTCCCAGCCGGCGTGAGGTTGTTTATTTGCCCAGGCTAGTTTTATTAGCAATGTTGTAAGGTGTTGAAAAAGTGTGCAGGAAGAACGATTGCGATATTGCTGAACAGGAAAAGGAATCTGGGGAGTACTACCATTTTCATGAAGGAGATCCTGCCCAGAAGTGAGACAGGAAGGCAAATCCACCTAGCAACGTCATCCTCTAGTTTAGAAATGGCCCGGCCAATATTTTCCTTGAACACTAATTCAAAATGTGTGTGAATCTGGATTCCCAAGTAACGTACCAGGTCTGTGGACCACTTTAATGAAAACTCTAAGTCCTCAGGGAGTGTCGCCGGTGAGGGGAAATATAATGGATTTCGCCCAATTAATTTTCAGTCCTGAAAATTCTCCGAATCGCACCACTTCTCTTAGTACCGGGGACAAGTTCTGGGCTGGGTCATGAATGTAGAGGAGAGTATCATCCAAGTAGGTTGAGATTATCAGAGTATATCCAGGAAAGCGAATTCCTCTATGATTGTGGTATTCTCTATGGCGCAAGCAGCGGTTCTGCAACAAGGGCATAAAGGAGCGGGGAAAGCGGGCAGCCCTGGCGAGTGCCCCTGGAAATCGACAAAGGCGCAGTGACTGCAATTCCCACCCGTACTCTAGCAGTAGGGGCCGTGTAGTGGGTAGAGACTAGACATATGAAGAGGGGTCCCAAACCCATGCGCTCCAGAACCAGGAACATAAACTTCCATACCACCGCGTCAAATGCTTTTTCAGCATCAAGGAAGAACACTGCGACTTTAGTGGCCTGCTTTGTGTGCTGTATTGCTCCAAACACAGTACGGAGGTTGTGGGTAAGTGTGTGGCCTGGGACGAACCCATTCTGTTCTCGCCCGACTAAGGAGGGCATAAGGGGCGCCAGACGGTTTGCCACTACTTTAGCGAAGATTTTTGTGTCCACGTTTAGTAAGGAGAGTGGTCGATACGAGGAGCGATCAGGGGGGCATTTCCCCAGTTTGAGGATAACGACCAGCAGAGCCTCCCGCATCGTGGGGGGCATGGAGCCACCCTCTGCTATCTCTTCAAACAATGTTATTAGGTGAGGGGGGTGAGTAAAGTTTGGAATTCCTTATAGAACCCTACCGTTAGCCCATCCTGCCCTGGAGCTCCTCAGGAGAGCATCTTAGTCAAGGCTTCGTGAATCTCCCACACCTCCAGTGGTCTCTTCAAATATGCTCTGAGCTCGTCTAGCTGCCAGGGTAGTTTTATATATTCTAAATATTCCAGCATAGCAGAGTCAGAATCATGGGACCTTGAACTATACAATATAAATCTGCATAATAAGCCCTAAAACTTTCTGCAACTTCATTTGGGTCATCCACCCGCTCTCCAGCCTCCGAGTCAATTTATATGGGTTGGGCAGCTGTCCGATGCCCTCTCATCAGGCTTACTAGTGCAGCGCCAGGGCGCTCACCCTCACCATACGTCCTTGCGACGACTTATTTCCCCAGGAGCTTAACTTCTCGTTCTGCTTCTAGGTGGTATTCCTCTATGGTAGACTTAAGCGATTCAGACAGATGAGCATCGCTCGTTCCTGTGCCAGGGTTTGCTCAAGTAAGGCCATCATACCTCTTATCAATTTCAACACTCCTGAATGTTTGGAGATTACAATGCCACGTTTATAGACCATGAAGGTCTCCCAGACCGTAGCCAATTGCGGAACTGATCTCACATTAGGAGCGAAAAAAGTCTCTATCTCCTCAAGCATGTCCGCTTTAAATACCTCATACAGTAGTACATACGGAGAAAAACGGCAGGTGAATGGGAGAGGGCGTTTGACAGGGGGTGCCATAGTAAATAATACGGGGAGTGATCTGCATAAGTATGCAGGAATACTTAGCAACTTTTAATACCAGGTCGAAGTGAGTCCACTAAAAATAAATAGTCAATTCTCGTATCGAGATTGTGCGGGGCAGAGTAGTGTGTGTAGCCACCTCTCTCAGACGAGCAAGTCGTCCACCAGCCCCATCTCTAACATAAATTCTATAATGGCCTCAGCAGTCTAATAACTGTGGTGTGGAGGGCCCCCAGAGTGGTCCAGTTCCGGATTCAGAAACCAGTTATGATTGCCCCCAAATCTGCGAAAGATCAGGCAATGTACAAGCTAGGATAAGGAGATTGTGGAAGAACTGCGGGCAATACTGATTAGAGCCAAACAAATTAATCAATATACATTACAGGCCTCTCCCCTCACATTTGGAGATAACATACCTGCCATCAGCATCTATGTGTAATTCCTCTAGTGTGAGTTGGGCCTTAGGGTTAATCCATGTCAGGACTCTTCTAGCATGTGTGGTGAAACCCGCAGCATGGATAGTACCACGAATTCTACAGCGGGTCTGTGGGAGGTTCGCTACTGAGAGGTGCGTTTCTTGGAGTGGCGCGACATCAATATTGAGTCTGGTGAGGTAAGACATAACCTTTCATATTTCTCGCTGGTCATTGATCCCCTGATATTCCAGGACAAGAACCTAATTCTATTGTCCATGTTGCACCGGTAAAGATAGGGAAGAACTCAGCTATGATATCTGTACGATCCCTCAATATAATTCTTGCGGCCAAAAGTCTGAGACATGTAATGCTCACTGTGTGTACAGTATATAGAGACAACATCGTGATCCAGCAAATCCAAACAGTTAAACACTTCAAACTCAACATTCCATATAACCCCCCTCCCTCCTCCCACGCCATGCCAACCCAATTTGAGCACAGTCAGTGTCTCCCCCCACTCTCCCTCCCTTAGAAAAGAAACTTGCATACAGCCAGGTTGTTTTCAACATGCGGGCGGATGTTACCTTAGCACTACGATTTGCCATCAGCATTATTCCACACTATGTTGAGCAAGTTATATCAATAGGCTCTATATAAAGAAATGACAGCACAGGCACCTGTTGAAACTAGGGAGTGCTACAGTGATGATTGGAAAAAATGTCCGTACTACAAAGGACCCTCACACCTAGTAAGGTCTATGCTGAGTGTACATACAATAGGCAAATAGCCCTTCAAGTGTGAAACATCCACAAGTACTTGCGTGAGTTTTGGGTGGTTGCGTTGGTAAGCAGGTGACCCGCAGAGTACTGAGGGTGCCAGGGCAGCGACTGCATCACGACCATGGATGCCAGAGAAACAAAAAGGCACACAACAAATTTCAACTTATCAGGTTCCAGGAGAGGGCATTCACAATTTCAAGGATTTATTCATTGCCATCTAGGCGGCCCTCTGAGGAACTGTCCGCTGCATCAGATGACCTCTCTTCAGTTGTATCTTGTTTCTTCTGGGTGGAGGATTCCTTAAGTGCCCTCTACAGCGCCTTCGGGTCCGAGAAAATTCAAGACGAGCCATCAATAGTAACACGTAGCCAGGCCGGGTATAGCATTGGGTAGGTGATGTTTTGGTCCCAAAGTTGTTGTTTGAGTGTAGTAAACTGACATCTCGCCTCCTGCACTTTTATTGTAAAGTCTGGATATAGTGAGATCTTTGAACCCTCGTCTTGTAGCTCACCCAGTTCTCTGGCACTTGGCAGGGCAGAGTCTCTATCTCTGTAATTCAACAATTTGGCTATTATCGGGCGTGGAGGTGCACCCGGGGGAGGGCGCGGGCCCAGCGACGGTGGGCTCTCTCAACCACGAAGATTTCCGAGAAGGTATCCCGACCCAGCAAGGTGATTAGGAGTTTTTCTATGAATAGTTCTGCATTGCCCATTGGGGTAGACCCCGGAGTCTGTGGTGCGAATGTTGTTCCATCGGAAGCGAGCCTCCAAGTCCTCTGCCTTGTCCTGGAGCGATGTGAGAGCCTAGGCCATTTGCTTTTGTGCCGGATCTGTCTTGGACTAGGCTTCCTCAACCTCTGTAATCCTGCACTCTGACATATCTATAAGTTCTGCCTGTTAATCCAGCCGTTCCGCCATTCTGTCCATTCGGAGCACCAATGAGTCGATTTTCCCATCGATAACTGACAGGCTTTTCTGTAGCACCGCGAACATTCGTTTGACCTCGTCGGATCATCCTCCAAGGTCTCTGCTTGGGTGTCTGCGGAGCTGGCCTCCCCAGTCTCTTTGGTTCTGGTATGTTTGGCATCGAAAGGAAGCTTTGTTTGCATCTTGTCCACTTTCCCCATGGTGTAGTCCGCCTGAGGGAGAAGGGGGGCAGAGGCACGGCAGGAAACCATGGCACCTAGGCTCACAATCCACGTGGCATCGATCCATAGCAATTAAGTCACACTAATCCTCTCTGGGGCTCGGCCCCCATGGAGGTTCGCCGTGCAGTAGAAGGAGTAGTTCGGGCTTGAGGTAAGTAGGGACACCCCTCAGTGATCAGGGGCCCCAGTGCGGCGTGGAAAGCAGCCCACGGCAGCGCCTCTGAGGAACAGCAATGCGCAGAGCTCTACTCTAATATTGTAGATGGGCCACTTCAGTGCAGGTATATAGATATGTGTAACAGAGTCAGCAGTCTAGTAGTTGGGTGGGTGGAGTTAGCCGGGGCCAGGGGAAGAGGAGGAGCGTAGGCAGGAAAGGGGCAGATAGTATACGGACAGGGACAGAGAAGGATGCACTGAATAAAGCTCCTTAAAATATAAAGAATTGTGTCTGTCGTTCTTGGGTCAAGACACGACAACTGGCGACGAAGGTGGGATGAGCAGCTTGCTCTCCCTGAACCCTGGAAACAGCGTCCTGTCCCTGGGGCATCGTCTGAAGAATAGTCGCGGTCGCGACATATGTGCCCCGTGGAAACTGCCGCCTAAAAGAAGAGGCCAGCAGCCAGTGTCCCAGCTTTGCGATTCAGTGATCGCGTGAAGCTGTGTGAGAGGAGCGCGGTCGAGCGCCAAATGAAATTTTAAACCCGGCGCCGTTTCGCGCCCAAAAGTGGAAGTGAGCCCAGCAGCCATGCGAGGGTAACGAAGAAACTGGGAGCCCACCCCAGACTTCTTGAAGAGCCCTGAAGGTTGAGACCGTCTGGAGAGGTGTGGAGAACCGTGGGGAAGTTTAGAAACCCCGTGTTGAGTTTGCCGAAAGTCGGAGCTCACCCCTAAGCGTGAGGAATGGCATACAGAGATGTGAAAGAAATCGGGAACTGACCCGAGCCTACCTGAGAGTGCAAGTGGACAAGAAGCACAAGAGAGACCGAGGGAGACCTGTTTCCCGCCAAGAAAGTTGCCAGTGAGTGCTGTGTGAGCCCTGTGAGCCTGGAAGTCGAATGCAGCCCCAAACCTCGTGGTGTACGGGAGTTTCAAGTGAGCGGCCATCTTGGAGTCAGGCAATCTAAAGAGACACTCCCTGTGCAAATCGGGAGCGGCCATTTTGAAGTCAGGCGCTCCAGTGACAAACAAGCATTGGTGTACATGAACAGTTGAAAATAAACATGCACAAGTTAATGCAAGCAACAAGTGATAAACAAACACGAGCAAAAGCAAATGTGATATTACAAACAAGCACAAGTCAGTGCAAACAAGAAATAGTAAACAAGCATAAGCCAAAGCAAGTAGGAAATAACAAACAAGCACGAGTACCTGCAAATAAGAAACATTAAATCAACACAAGCCAAAAGAAAAGAAAAAGAGGAAAAGAAGTGTTCTCACGATGGTGACTCCGAACACCTACCAACAACGAAACTAAGTCAAACTAATCATCACGGGGGTGTCACATCTGCGGCCTCCAGAACCTCTAACTCGGACCACTGGAGGGAGCATATGCCCCAGATGGCAGGAGTGGCTTGAGGACTTTGAGGACTACATTAAGGGATCGAAAGTGACAGCAGATGAGGAAAAACTGATTGCCCTCCGCAATCTGGCGGGCCGAGAAATTAGTAAGATAATCAAAGACCTTCCTCCTGCGGACGTAGGAACATATGACAAGGCGCGTGAAGCCCTGAACAAGAAATTCCTCCACAAAATGAATGTCGATTATGAACGGCATGCGTTTCATCAGGCACGTCAAGGAAAGGAAGAAGCAATGAGCACATTCATTACCAGACTGCGGCGATTATCGAGACACTGTGAGTTCAACACCTTTTCAACAGATGCTGCCACTAAATCACAGATCATCAATGGATGCCACTCTGAGACACTCCGGAGGCGGCTGCTGAGAAAACATCATGAGGTAGATGATATTGAAGAAATGACTCGCGTCTATGACCATGCGGAAGAACATGCTAAGAGCATTGAAACTGGACGGAATGTAAGCCGAGAACAGGTGTGTTGAGTACAGGACAGCAGCAGCAGCCGTCGAAGCTCAAGAAAGAAACAATGGAGGCCTCAGCCGTCGTCCCGCTAACGGCACACTGAGTATAGGAGGCGTGACCCAGGACGAAGAGAAAGGAAGCCAGAGAGAACAAAAAGGTGTTATAGATGCGGATACGACTATCCACACGTCGACGCATGCCCTGCCATGGGTCAGCGATGCCGAAGATGTGGGCGGACGAATCACTTCGAGGCGAGGTGTGGGGAATACCAAATGGAGAGACGGAGTGGAACAACGAGGCCATCTCGTTCTGACACCAGAAAACATCACGTAAGAGCAGTCCAGGACAGGCCGAAGTTGTCCTCGGGCTCGTCACACTCCAGTCGGGAATCACGAAGATCTCAGTGGGAACGAAGATCACCGTCCTGAGAGTCTAGATCAACATCCAGAGATTCTAAATATACAGTTGAATATGCGAACATGATTGCGGACCCTGACCAACTTAAGAAATATCCACGTTTAGACATCAGTGTGGGGAATCATGAAACCAAATGTGTGTTAGACAGCGGAGCTTCACTAAATTACATTCCGGTCACTGAATATGAGAGGATGAGGCCCCAGCCACCCTTGACCCTGGCACACGTCCGGGTATTCAGCTGGATGTCCAAGAAGCCACTTCCCTGCTTGGGGAAGTTTCCAACAACACTCAGGCACAAAACTGTATCCATACCAGCATTCATTCATGTTATTGAAGGCCCGGAGGCCGACTGTCTCCTCAGTCTACCGACTGCAGAGCGCCTCCGACTTGTCGAGATCCTCTATAGGGTTAGCAATGATCCGGACATTATCCATAAATTCCCCAAATTATTCCACGGATTAGGAAAAATGAAGGGGTGCCAATTTCGTCTTCACATAAATGAACAGATCAGACCAGTAGCGCAACATCCCCGACGTGTACCGTTCCACCTCCAGCAAGCTGTAGAGGATGAACTTGAAGAACTCTTATCAGCAGACATCATTGAAAGGACCGACGGTCCAACTCCATGGGTGTCGCCGGTAGTCATCGTACCTAAGAAAGGCACTCCTGGCAAAGTGAGGTTGTGTGTCGACATGCGGCTCCCCAACACAGCCATTGAAAGGGAGCATCACCCTGGGCCACATCTCAGCGACATGATCTCTGCACCGAATGGAGCGAGGGTGTTCTCAAAGCTTGGTTTGAACAAGGGGTACCACCAGCTAGAGTTGCATGCCAAATCTCGCTACATCACTACGTTTGCAACCCACCTTGGAATATTTAGGTACAAACAACTAAGCTTTGGCGTTTCTTCGGCTGCAGAAATCTTTCAGGAGGCAATTTGACAGATCATTCACCATATCCCCAACACTTTAAACTACAGTGACGACATCCTTGTGTATGGATCTAACATTCAAGAGCATGACAAGGCTCTAGATCGGGTGTGCCATGCCCTGCTAGAAGCCAATTTGACACTTAACAAAGACAAGTGTGAGTTCCACCAATCCGCTCTGAAGTTTTTCGGTCACATATTCTCCGGTGCCGGGATGAAGCCCGACCCGGGAAAGATAACTGCTCTGAATGAGACCAAGAGCCCTCAAGATGTTAGCGAACTGAGGTCATTCCTGGGCATGGCCAGCTATTGCGCTCGCTACATAAAAGACTATGCAACCATTAGCCATCCGCTTCGGACTCTCACAAAACAAGGTCAACCGTTTACTTGGTCCCCCCAGTGTGAACAGGCCTTCAGAGAAATCAAGCAGGCGGTGGAGTCTGCCGATAATCTTTCATACTTCAGTCCCCACAGGAAAACAGAGATAACAGTGGATGCCAGCCCCGTGGGTTTGGGTGCGATTCTGGCGCAGTATGAAAATGACTCTGATCAGAGACGTTTTGTTGCCTATGCCAGTCGCAGCTTGTCAGATCCTGAAAATGCATATTCTCAACCCGAGAAGGAGAGTCTTGCGGTGGTATGGGAGTGTGAACATTTCCATGTCTTTATTTATGGCAAGCACTTCACCATGATCACTGATCACCAGGCGCTGGTCGCAATCTTTGGTAACCCAAGATCCAAAATGCCACCGAGGATTGAACGATGGGGTCTGAGATTACAAGAATATACATTTACCATCATACATATGCCTGGGAAATAAGAGAATCCAGCGGACTACATGTTGCGACACCCGCAAGCATCGTCTGAGTCCAAGTCCTCCATTGCAGAGGAGTATATCCACTTCGTGGTAGATCAAGCACAGCCACCTGCCATTCTCGTGGAAGCCATTCAGGAAGCCACTGTACAAGATGTCATTTTACAGAAGGTGCTACGTCTGCTCCAAACGAACAGGTGGAGACATGAAAGTGAAGATGAAGCTGGTGATCCGATTGTCAAGCAAGAAATGCAAGCTTTTCGACATGTCTGTGATTAACTTTCTGCTACCACAGATGGGTTGATACTGCGAGGTCAGCGGATTGTTATCCCCAGGCAACTACGACAGGGTGTTGTCAACCTTGCTCATGAAGGTCACAGAGTCACAAGGTCACAAGGTCACAAGGTCGCGGTAAGGGGGATGGTGGCAGCTTCCTCTCGACTCCACTTGGCGCCATAATTGAGCACAGTTGCTCCACATTGTTTTAAGTTTAAATACGGCTCCCCGAGCCTTTGAATTGATCGAATTTTATGTAAAGGTTGCACCTGAAAATTGAATTTAAAAATTGCTGAAACGTTGCTCTTTTAACTAGTGACACACTGTGGTGTTGTTTCCCACTTACTTGCACGCATTGAGGGATCAGCTCTTTACAGCAGCTTGACCTGTGCCTGCACGCCTGGTCCAACCCTTCAGCCTATCACAGGGGCGGAAGGCGGTGCAGAGCCAGGCACACTCAGGGAGGCGAGCGGTTAGCGCTCTAGCTCTCCCCTACTTGAGGGACATAAAGGTAGCGAGGAGGCACCGGAATTTGCGGTAAGGGGGATGGTGGCAGCTTCCTCTCGACTCCGCTTGGCGCCATAATTGAGCACAGTTGCTCCGCATTGTTTTAAGTTTAAATACGACTCCCAGAGCCTTCAAATTGATCGAATTTTATGTAAAGGTTGCACCTGAAAATTTAATTTTAAAATTGCTGAAACGTTGCTCTTTTAACTAGTGACACACTGTGGTGTTGTTTCCCACTTACTTGCACACATTGAGGGATCAGCTCTTTACAGCAGCTTGACCTGTGCCTGCCCGCCTGGTCCGACCCTTCAGCCTATCACGGGGGCGGAAGGCGGGGCAGAGCCAGGCACACTCAGGGAGGCGAGCGGTTAGCGCTCTAGCTCTCCCCTACTTGATGGACATAAAGCAACTCGTCGGTTCAACGCGCAGCGTTGACGCGCAGTGTTGCGCCTACTCCTGCGCCTAAGACGAGCCAAAGACCAGCCCGTCTGCGCCCGTCCGCGACAGGACGTGACTAGGGGCTGGGGCTATGGAGGATCTTATCATTCGCCAGGACATGTCCCCCAGTAGTAAGCTACCATATAGCCGGCAGGCTTTATTGGATATTGACAGGTATGCACCCATACTATGTACCCATAAGGCGGGCTGCAATCTGGAGGGGCCCTTTTCATGTTTAGGTTGTCAGGAACAATTTTCCATCAGTACTGAATCTACAACCCCAATTTTACATCAAAGAGGTCTGACTGACACTCCACTAAAGGACCCACCTTTAGACTGTAAAAACATACTATGTAATATTCGCTCCCTAGCCAAACATGCTACACAGGTATGGGACCTCATTACATCTGAGAGTCCACATCTGTGCTTCCTAACAGAAACATGGTTGAAGCCACATACCACACCGGCTATTACGTTGGGGGTCCCACTAGGTTATAAGATGGTGAGGATGGACCGACCAATTAAAACTGGAGGAGGGCTAGCCATTGTGTTTAAACAGGAGCTAGACGTTACTATCATTGAGACAGTGTGCACTCCCCAGATGGAACTTCTAATTTTTAGACTCAACTCTGGCTCTAAAGAAAATAGGAAGGGAGCGGTAGTTTATCGCCCCCCAGGCCCATGTGAAAACTTCTCCATATTGTTGGTTGAGGCCCTGGCACCATATGTACAGGAGAACTCGGACTTTCTTTTGGTAGGGGATTTTAACATCCACAGCGAATTAGATAACTTTGTTGAGGCCAAGACCCTATTGACAGATCTGGACACCTTGGGGCTTAAAAAGATTAATCAGGGACCAACACACCGGGCAGGCCATACTCTGGACTTGGTGTTGTCTAATTCTAATGCTATAATATGTACACCTCCCATTCAGGTGGAATGGACAGACCATTCCATCATGAAATTTCATACTAGCATTAACCACAAACCGCAACCCACTCAGAGGGTGATGGCAGATACCAGGAGACCCTGGCATAAATTAACATCAGACGGTTTTAGGGGGAAATACATTGAACCCAGTTGTGGCGAATGTGTAGCCAATGTAACCACTGCGTTATGTAACTTCAAGGAAGCAGTGACACTGGCCATAGAGGAAGTCATTCCTTTGAGAACTTTTAAATCTCGACCTGCTTCTAAACAAGAAGTATGGTTCACAGAGGACTTAAGATTATTAAAACTAACTACAAGAAAACTAGAAAAACTCTGGAGGGGAACTCACAAGGCAGAGGATAGGGTGAATTATAAGATCTCCCAAAACACCTACCACAAAGCCATCCGCGCTGCACGAAAACAACACATAGCAGCACAACTATCGGCAGCAGGAAACAACGCAAGGGTTTTGTATCAAGTTCTACAAACCTTTACTAAACCTGCTGCCTGTGAGACCATCGAGATAGCATCCCAGGAACTCTGTGACAACATCTCCCAATTTTTTGATAATAAGATCAAGGGTATATATGACAAAATAATAGCTACTAAAGATAACACCAAAAATAAGAACATAGTGGACAACATGGTTCACCTAGCCACGGGAGTACATACGGATATTATCTGCCCTAATAAGATGACAGAATTCCCGCCTATAACAACAGAGGAGATAATTACTTTGATTAACCAGACAAAGAGTGGGTGTCCCTCTGATATCATCCCGGCACGCATTATGCCATTGGTGGCTGATGTTTTGGCCACAGGTATCCAGCATGTGATCAACTTGTCCCTGAGTACAGGGGAAGTCCCCCTAGATTGGAAACGGGCACTGGTAAAACCCCTGAGGAAAAATAACACCATCCCCTGGACTGAATTGACAAATTTAAGACCCATTTCACTCCTTCCATATTTTGGAAAATTGACGGAGAAGTTTGTCAATCGGCACTTATCAAATTTCATTGAAAGTGCAGGGGGGCTGGATCCCTCCCAGTCTGTGTTTAGACCTAGGCACAGCACTGAGACTGCCCTGTTGTCCGTCGCTGACGATCTTCATATGCTACAGGATGGGGGCTTTTCCGCTATCCTGGTGCTTTAAGATTTGTCAGCGGCGTTTGACACGGTGTCTCATGACATCATGACCTCCAGACTAATTGACATCGGCCTGGGAGGCAGAGTGCTGTCCTGGCTAAGGAGTTTTCTCACTAAGCGTACCAAAAGTGTCACCATGGGGACATATCGGTCGGAGGAGGTGAAGATCTCTAAGGGGGTGCCACAGGGCTCATGTTTGAGCCCCACTTTATTCAACATCTATGTGGCCCCCCTGGCGAACATCATGAGATCTCACGGTTTTATTCCGGTATCGTATGCGGACGATACTCAACTCCTCTTTCCGTTTAAAACTCTGACATCTGAAGTGCAAAACTCCTTTGCCCGGGGTATGAAAGAAGTGGCCCACTGAATGGCCTTGAACTTCTTACAGTGCAACGTTTCCAAAACGGAGGTGATGCTCTTTGGGGAAGCCAAATGCCTGTGGACTCCTGACTGGTGGCCGCAAGATCTGGGCCCAGTCCCTGAACCTAAACAGTGTGTGAAAAATCTGGGAGTAAAACTGGATCAGGAGCTTTCATTGAAACAACATGGAAACCAAGTGGTGGGCTCCTGTTTCCATGTCATTGGGCTTCTCCGAAGAGTGTTCCCCCTGCTCCCTGATACCACTAGAAAAACCTTGGTACAGGCGCTTGTGTTGAGCAGGCTTGATTACTGCAATGGCTTACTGTTAGCTGCCAACGAGGAGGTCATCTCCAGATTGCAGGTTGTACAAAACACTGCTGCACGCCTTGTCCTCAACGTCCCTGCACGTACTCCATCTAAACCCCTGTTAACTAAGCTTCACTGGCTTTCAGTGAAACAGAGAGTACTGTTTAAGACATGTTGTGTCATCCATAAGTGCCTTACAGGGAAAGGCCCTGAATACCTGACAAAAAAATGTAATGCTTACGTTCCCTCCCGATCTCTTAGATCGGGAGATCAAGAACTCCTATGTGTTCCTAGGATTAAGAAGGCAAGGCAAGGGGGTAGGGCCTTGTCAGTGGCTGGCCCGAAGCTGTGGAACATTCTCCCCAGAGAGATCAGACAATGTAGGGATCATCTTCCTTTTAGGAAGAAACTAAAAACTTTTTTCTTCCAATATTAGTTATACACCTTACTGTAATATTTCTACATTGTAGGACCTGCTCTGTTCAAAGATGACGCCAGAGGCGCGGAGATACTCCTTCGGGAGTCGATTCCCAGCGCGGTACAAATATGTAATAATAATAACAGAGGAGTGGTGTCAACAAAACGAGCCCTCCGGGAACGGGTGTGGTTTCCCCTCCTCGATCAGATGGTAGAGCTAACCCTGAAGGACTGCCCCCAGTGTCAGTTGGTCACTCGTGGAGATCCTCCTGCTCCATTACAAATGACCACGCTACCTAGTGGGGTGTGGCAAGAACTTGCCATGGATTTTTATGGACCTCTGCAATCAGGCAAATATGTCTTGGCCATAATTGACGAATATTCCCGGTTCCCCATTGCTCAATTTGTGTCATCAACAAGTGCTTCCAGCACCCTCACTGTGTTGGATGAAGTGTTTGCGGCATGGGGTGTTCCAAAGAGCTGAAAACAGATAACGGACCTCCTTTCAATGGACACGAGTTCAGTGCCTTTGCAAAGCATTTGAATTTCAAACATAGGAAAGTCACACCTCTATGGCCACAGGCAAATGGCACCATTGAACGGTTTATGGCCGCGCTTAAAAAGACTTTTCAACAAGCCACCGCGGGGAAAAAGGACTTGCAAGTGGCTCTGAACGAGGTCCTCAGGGCATACAGAACAACCCCTCATGCCACCACTGGAAAATGTCCTGCCATGCTGATGCTAGGGCGACCCATAAGGACACGCATACCGGAAGGAGCCCTGCGAGCGGTGTCGCCTCTCCGTACTCATCAAGAAGTGATGGCGGCAGACCGTCATGGCAAAGACAAAATGAAGTCGTATGCGGATGCAAGGAGGAGAGCGAGATCACCATCTCTACATGAAGGAGACTGTGTTATTGTCAAACAAGACAAACAAAGAAAGACTGATTGCCGCTTCCGAGCTGAACCGTTACTAATTACCCAGCAGAAGGGCACCATGATAACGGCGGAGTCCGATCATCGACGAAATACCAGAAATGTGTCACATTTTAAGAAGTGCACTCCAGACATGAGAGAAGCTCTCAGAAAGATGACTGGAACGCCGGTCAATGAAGGACATGATCGATCTGACCAGGAAAGTGTGAGTCAGACAAGAGATCCTCCAGTGGACCCTGGGACTGATACGGGGATCGTGTCTCTGCGACCCCGCCGAGACATTGAACGACCAAGAAGACTCATTGAAGAAATTTGAGCCAGTCTGTTATTTTGTTTGTTTGTTAAGAAAGGGGGAGATGTAACAGAGTCAGCAGTCTAGTAGTTGGGTGGGTGAGTTAGCTGGGGCCAGGGGAAGAGGAGGAGCGTAGGCAGGAAAGGGGCAGATAGTATAGGGACAGGGACAGAGAAGAATGCACTGAATAAAGCTCCTTAAAATATAAAGAATTGTGTCTGTCGTTCTTGGGTCAAGACACGACAATATGGAGGGTGAGAACTACATTGCAGAGGTATGATCAGCAGGGTTGCAAGACAGTAAGGCGGAGCACCTTCAGATCACAGGACCCAGAACAGCACACACCCCCACGGTGGCCCCGACCGCAGGCGACCATTGCAGTGGGACTGCCAGTGCGGAGCGATACACTGACCAGGTCAATAGGAATTCGATCATGGGCCCACACACTGCAATCACGTGTGTTCAGGCCTTGAACTTCAAGTATCACAGGCCCTTCATCTTTAAGCCAGGCGCCCTCCCCCCATAAGGGTGGTAGGCCTCATCTCCCAGTGGGGCTGCGATGTCTTCCCCGCATGTGTCAGCTGGGGTATCAGGCCAAGTTCTGCTGCAGGGGGTAGGAGGTTTCCGCAAGCCGCAGCTGACATCAGGTGAGAGGGGCCCTCCAAAGCCCGGGAGTCAGGGAAGCAAGAGGAGGGGCAGTAGTTGAGAGCGGGGGGCCAGTAAGTGAGATCGCTAATTCCCCCTCGGTCCCCTTGCAGCGGCTCACCAGGATTGCACTTGCCGTCAGGAGCTCCCATCCAGCGGATGCATCCACCACAAGGGCCCGGCAGTCCTCCTGTCTCAGCAGGGCGCCTCTATTAGGCCCACACCGGTCCCTCGCCACCTCAGGTGTGGACCCCGGTAGCAATATGCTGCATCCAACAGGTGAGACCTCTGTGGCCAACGGGCATAACGGAGGGTCAGCTCTGCAAGATAGAGAGATCAACAGGCGCCAGTAGACTACGCTAACTCCAGCGGCGGACCCAGGCCGGAATTCACCTAATGCATGGCCTCATCTCTCTCCCACGGCAAAATCCTACAGTTTATTGCGGGAGATCCTGGGTGATCTCCGCCACAAAAGAGGTGTCTACAGAGAGGTAACGTGCCGTGCCATTTAAATCTGCGGTAAATATATGGGCATGATCGCCGATTACCAGGATATCTTGTGTGTGGTGCTGATGGCTCGTGGAGCTCTTCAATTTCGGAGGCCATCTTGCGCTGCGGCTAGCTCCGCCCCCCGCCCCCGATATCTGAGAACAGACCGCCCTATAACACCAGCAATTTATTTTTTGCCTAAAGAACATAAGGACAAAGTTAATCCACCAGGTAGGCCCAGCTAGTTCGATAGGGGCCTCCTTGAGAAAACCTCGAGTCATCGATATTTTTCTTTTCCCCACGTAAGCACATTGCCATCATACTTAAGAAACTCACAAGATTTCCTTAACAGGATAGACGGAATACCATGGAAGTCAAACAATTGGATGGCAACGGTTGATATGGTTTTTACTGTATTCATCTATCCAGCACTCATACTGAATCAAGGCACGTGAAAATTTTTCGAGATCATGGTCAGTTTTGCTTTTGGAGCATTCAAACATGATACTAGAAATGTGTATATGTGTAGGAAGGCATAATTTGTACAAACATCCACAGAAAACCTACCAGTAGCAATAGTATCCACCATGACAATAGTGGGTACCAACATACATTGACATAGAGCATCCTCTGCAGGGAATTCCTCCATGCAAGAAGGAACTGTTCAAAACAGAGGAATTTGAGAGACAAGTAGAAGAGATGTACCAACGGTTTAAAATCAGGGAATGTCTCAAAAAGATGTTGGAAAATGCGAGGGAGAAGAAAAAGGAAGATCTGCTGGTGGTCAAACCAAAAATTCTCAAAAATAATAAATGTGGAAACAATAAGGTACATAATGGACTATGATTCATCAAATCAAGAAACTAGAGTGCTCCTAAAACAAAATTGGAGGATCCTTAAGATGGATGAGACTCTCAAGGATCTCCTAAAAAAACACCCCAACATCACTTACAAAACGCCACCTCTTTAGGTGATAGGTTGACAAGCATTTACATGCGACCAGATAGAACTGAAAAATCTGGAATTTCAAACAAGCTTGCCAACATTAACAAGCATTTATAATGCAATAGTCTCTGCATTATTAAAGGTAGAGCTATTGGCATTGCTCATGACATTTTTTTTTAAATCATAAATAAATGGCATTGTCATTTACATTGCCAATAGCTTAATCGTTAAGTAAATGGCATTGTCATTTACAATGCCAATAGCTTAATCGCTCGCAAATGCATGACCTATTGCATTTACACCCACACAGAGCAACACACACAAAGCCACCCACACACACATACAGAGCCACCCACACTGAGCCACAGACACACACTCAGAGCCACACACAGAGCCACACAGAGAGCCACACACACACACAGAGCCCCCCCCACACACACACACAGAGCACCCCCACACACACACAGAGCCCCACACACACACAGAGCCCCACACACACAGAGCCACACACCCAGAGTCCCCCCACATACACAGAGCCCCACACACACACAGCCCCACACACACACAGAGCCTCACACACAGAGCCCCACACACACACACAGACCCACACATACAGAGCCCACGCACACAGAGCCCCACACACAGAGCCTCACACACACACAGAGCCCCCCACACACAGAGACAGAGCCTCCCCACACACACACAGAGCCCCCCCACACACACACAGAGCCCTCACACACACAGAGCCCCCCCACACACAGAGGCCACACACACACAGAGGCCACACACACACCCAGAGCCACACACACACTCAGAGCCACACACACACCCTGAGCCACACACACACCCAGAGCCACATACACACCCAGAGCCACATACACACACAGGAGAGCAAGCACAGTGAGGGGGCAGGGAAGCAAGAACAGCGAGGGGGCAGGGGAGCAAGCACAGCCAGGGGGCAGGGGAGCAAGCACAGCCAGGGGACAGGGGAGCAAGCACAGCGAGGGGGCAGGGAAGCAAGCACAGCAAGGGGGCAGGGAAGCAAGCACAGCGAGGGTGCAGGGAAGCAAGCACAGCGAGGGGGCAGACGCCCCTGAATCCGAAAAAGACGGGGTTTAAAGGTAGTGACGCCCCACTCCTCCAATGGCTGGCCAGCAACAATACCCACCCCGCAAAAAAACCTAGACCCCCAAACCCCACATCCTCCACCATCTACTGCTGATATGCTTTAAAATGCAACATGGCATTGAAGTCTCCTAAAACGCTTTGATGCAGAGCCATAAACACCTTGTAAAGAGTGTACACCTTACTATGCGACAGTGACACCAATATAATCGTTGCTTCAATGTGTACCATTTACCACACCCTTTTTAAGATAGATTTCTAATGCAACAGTGTAACAGGACAGCAATTGACTTTCTAAATAGGAAATTTGTTCCCTATGTCTGATTCTGAAGACCAAAGCATTGGTGAACTTGCAGATGGTGAGTACCGCCCTAAGGATGCAATTATTCTAAGGGGAGGATTCGAATTTTTCCTTTTTCAGTGTTTTATTTAAAATTAAAAACAACAAAACATGTATTATGTAAACACAGCCAAAGAGACACATAAAATCATAAAACTAAAATATCAATAATACACAGATTTACAGACTGTGCAGCAAAAACACTATGTAATATTTATTTTTGTAACACATTAATCTCAAGAGATAATCTTCTGTTTGGATAATGCTCAGTTTTAAAGGTCTTCAGGACCATTTTCTAAGAAAACTTACACGCTGACTTGCGAATTTTTGCAATTGCTTTAACCATTATGGTGCCTTTCAAACCTATGGCCACTATTTCTGTTGTAACACCATGGACATTAACACAATCTCCTGGAATCGTTTATAATATCTCGGAATATTGATTTATAATATCTCGGAACATAGACTGAGGCTTAAAAATCAATCCTTCCTGAGCACATCCTGCTACAAACTGACTCAGTAATTTTTTTTATTGCAAATTATTTTAATAGTCGGGCTTCTAGACAAAAGAAAAGATATGTAATTCCTGAAGATTCGATGTCTTTGTTTCCAATGAACCCCGTTGATCTGTTTTGTTGTTTTTTGGCTTCCCTCACTTACTTACTGCTTTATAAATGAGCACTTTGTATGTGATGGTATGCATTAGTTCACGGCTCAAATCTTTGGGCTAGTCACGGCCTTCTGCAGCGATGCCCTCACAGAAGAGGGGTCCCGAGTGACTTGTATCAACCATGACGCACATCTGTATAAGGCGTTAATCACAGGTTCTGAATCTGGCACACCTCTCCCACCCTGGGACCTTTCTCGTTCACAACAGCTCGTCCTGGCCATCGATCGTCCGGAGGATGGGCAACCTCAATATACATAGTTTATTTGTTTGCGCGCACAATAAAAGTACAAGCTCCGGTATTCAGGCGCAGGGCGCCCTTATCGATGGCGGTGGGAGAAGAGGCAGCCGAGGGCTGGAGGACGCTGGCACCGTAGGCTGGTCGCCTCCAAATGTTCCTGCTCCGACATGAAAAATTTAGGCTGTTTCGCTGTACCCAAACGGCTCTTTAACCCATTTTCGGAAGCCCGGCTATTCCCAGGGCGGCTGCTAATGAATTTCTGCTCCAGCGGCTCAAAGTGAAGAGAGGTCAGAGGAAATGGGAGCGCGGAGAGGGGAGAGGTAGGGGGAGGAAGCGACAGGAGACGGGGGAGAAGGGACACCGTGCAGGAGGAAGGGAAGACTGAGAAAGCGAGCTGGGGCAAGGAAGGGGGAGAAAAGAAGCGCTGGGACGTGGAAAGACGCAGAGTGGGGTATGACAGAGATCGGGGTGGGGATCCCACTGTCTAGGGGTCAGAAGGCAGATCAGGGGTAAGAAAGGGGCTCCCTGAGTGAAGTGTGGAATGAAGTAGAGAGCAGACAAGACACAGCTTGAGGGGGTGGCGGAGAAAAAGGATGTGGAGGCGATAATGAATTTTGTTTTATATATTTAGCAAATTGCTATATGTGGGGCATGTATCCAATCGGCAGTTCTGTTGTTTCAAAGCGCTACAAAGAACAGGTAAAGCAGTACTTTAAAGGGGCAGGTACTGTCCGGTACTGAGTACCTGCACTTCTTTTATTTTAGAGGGAGAGTGCCTGGTGCAGCACACTTAAAGTGAAAGGGAAGAGTTTAGGGGTTAAAAGGTGTGGGACGATGGATGAACGCACACATATCAAGCAGGACCGGAGGAAGGACAAAAACAAGAAAAACAGCACAAAAACAAAATGGCGGCCGCAAACATCAGAAAATTTCAGATTCGGGGGCGTGTTTTTGGCGTTCTGAGTGACGGAGGACGTCACAGTCGAAAGAACGCAAAAAAATACGCCCGAATCCGAAAGAGACGGGGCTTGACCGGAGTAACGCCCCTCTCCTCCAATGGCAGGCCTCCGTTTAGGAAGCCAGCCAATGGAGGAGAGAGGCGGGTTCAAGCCCCCATACTCAAAATCATTAAATCTCCTTCCGGAGACTGCGCAAGCGCAGCCTTCGGTCTTCGACCTAAAAAGGGGGTTTGGAAATGTCTGAGGTGTAAAGCTTGTACACATGCTCAAAATAAAACCTAATTTGAGAGACAACGTGGAAGACTCAATAATATCAAAGAATGGATAACATGTGAAACCACATTTGTGGTATAAGTGCTGGAGTGCACCTGCGAGAAAGGTTACATAGGGAGTAGAGTTAAAAATTAATACTATGGATTCTTTGTAATTTGAGAGATATAAAGAGTAAGGACTTTGCTGACTCTGTGTCAAAACATCTCTGGGAAGTGCATGATGGAGATGTAAGGAATACGTGTTTTTATGGAATCCAAAATTTCCAAAAGACGCCTTGTGGTCGCGATTGAGAACTGAACCTAAGAAGGATGGAGTCAAGATGGATCATTACAATGGGGACTGAAACACCCTGGGACTTGAACTTGGATGCAGAGTTGCACGTACATCTACAGTACAGCTCTGTAAGCCACAGTGTATTGAGGAACAATTATGACTGTATTGGTATTTTGACAGTATGGGTGCTCTCTGTCATGAAATATCATCCCTCAAGATAGGATACTTGAGTTTGAAGACTAAGGGAATATATGTACCTAATATGCTACCCTCATATGAAGCATATAGTATTTTAACACCCTGCGAGAAGTAGTTAAACTGCACACATCACTGTACCTACCTATGGGATGGACATTTGTTGCCTTAACTGGAGTCCATAAGATTGCTTGCACTTGATCTATGCATAATTTCACAAGACACATTGTATTTAATTAGATTACATTTTTAATAGAATGCTATATTGGTATTTGATGGGAGTATGTGCACTTCAAAGTGTTATTTTGCATGAGTAGACTCTACACTTTCTGTCGCCAGATTGTATCAATATATATTACATAGTTGGCGGTACACGACAACTCTGATATCGATGCTGACATATAAAAATTCTGAATTATCACTTCTTTTAATATCTGAGTGCCCTAGAGGGATGTATGCACTTAAGACATGTGTTTTGTAAATGCAGTCTTAACTTCCAAAGTTTTAATATCAGGATCGATAAAAGAGTAAAGATACTTCATCAATAAATACAACAAGCACTTGCACTTTAAATGGGCCGTTTTGCACATATACACTTTTCACTTTATGGTGCTGATTTGTACTGTCACAATTAATAGAATTTGTGGCTATTAACAACACGGGCTCACATATTGACAAAATTATGATTTATTCTCGCTGTGCTCTTGTGCATTGAAAATACTTTATTCATTGTTGGGTTGGCAGGCACAGAGAGACACCATTGTGTAGCCAAATTTAAACTGTGGTCTCTGAAGGATTGATGAGTGATACAAAGGAAGGCACTCAAGTTGAATGGCCACATATGAATTACGACAATATGAAATGTAATAATTTATTGTCATGTGCGCTTTCTCAAATAAATTACACTGTGGGTATACATGATTTTATTTTAAACAAATCCCATGTGAGACAAAATCATGGCAGACAAGTTGTGCCATGTGGTTAATATCAAACGTAGCGACTCAGTTGTTTTTAAATTGCACTGTATTTGGTATGGGGTTGTCCCTTTAGAAAGGATGTTCTGAACACAAGTGCACTATGACCCTGTTTAAGGATTTGGCCGAAACGTGTTGGTCTGTTTTATCTTGCACTAACTTGAAATGCACTAAATAAAATATCAGTAATGCATTGGAGATGTGTCGCTTGCTTCCTTTGCATTCCCATTTCTGGATAGACATGAGATGGGAGACCAGGAGCAGACATAGATATATATATTTCACCTAACTACACCGTTACTTTAATCTTTGTTTTTTTCAGTGAATATATATATACATACATATATGTATATATTTATATAGCGCAAACTTGATCCCAAAGGATATCAGAGCGTTTTACAATTTGAGGCGAAGGTAACAAATCAGATATTCACTGATAAAAACATAGGTTTCAGGGACATTATAGTTAGTTGGACATTTCACTTGTACAAAACCAGTGAAATTCCCCTGTTATAGTTAGTTCAGCTAACTAAACTCGCGCCCCCGAAATGCAGTGCTGATGACGACACAGATTACATCACTCATGACATGGTCAGTGACATCACTGATGACATCTCAAATGACATCACTGATGACATCATCCAGTGATTGTGTGTTTCTGTAAAGTTTAAACATGTTTAATATATATAGGGAAAGACATATTGAAGAATGAGTGGGTGTTTAAGTGTCTGAATGGATGATTTAGTAGGTGCGTGACTGACTCTGTAAGTGAGTGATTAAACGTATCTTACTGAATGCATGTGTTAGTGACTAAACTGTGTGAATGTGTGTATCCGTCTGTCTGTTGGTGTGTAAGCGGCTGCATGGGTTTGTGAATAGCTACATGAGTGTCTATATGAGTTACTGATTGGTTGTTTGAGTATCTGTATGGGTGCCTGAGTGTTTGTGTGGGTGGGGTGTGTGTGACTCCATGCATATATATGTGAGTGGGGGATTCACTGGGTGCATGGTTTCAAGAGTGCATCTGTGATGGACTGTATGGGTAGGTGAGTGTATGTATGGGTGTGTTAGTGAGTGACTGTATATCCCAATGGTACATGTGTGAGTAACTACATATGTGAAAGGCAGTATATGTGTGTTAGAGTATTTAACTGGCTATAAGTGAGAGTGTGTGGTTGTGAGAGTGAGAGTGGCTGTATGGATGAGTGTGTGCTTGTATCAGTGATTGTATAAGAGCATAAGAATGTTCTAGTATTTGTATCAGTAAGTGAGCTGGTGTGTGTATAACTGTATAGGTGAGTAAATGGGAGTGTGAATAATTATTTGCATGACTGACTAGGTGTGTGAGTACCTCTATGCATGGGTGGCGATGTGTGAGTGTCTATACAGGTGTATGAGTGCATATGATAGTCCTGTACTGAGTGACCATAAGTATGAGTGACTGTACGGGTCAGTGAGTGGATGTGTGGGTAGACCTAAGAATCAATGAGTGGGTATGTAGTTATTGGTGTTGGAGTGTCTATGGTTTTGAGAAAGGCAGTCTGTAATTTAGAATGGGTGTATCGAAAGTTATATTAGGGTGTGAGAAGATGCATGAAATTATCACATGGATGATGTCATCTGTGATGTCATTTGAGTAGTCATCAGTGATGTCATAAGTGATGTCAATGACTGTCATAAGTGATGTAATATGTGATGTCATCAGCAGTGCATTGCGGGGGCGCGAGTTTTAGTTAGCTGAGCTAACTATTACGGGGAATTTCACTGGTTTTGTATGAGTGAAATGTCCCACTAACTATAACGCCCCTGAAACGTATGTGCTTTTCAGTAAATTTCTAAGGTTTTTTAAATGCTAATTTCTAACTATAATGTGCCTGAAACCTTTGGATTTTTCAGTGAATTTCAAAGATTTTTTAAATGCCCATTTCTAACTATAACGTGCCTGAAACAGATGTTTTTTAAGTGAATTTCTAAGGTTTTTTAAATGCTAGTTTCTAACTATGCCTACAGAGGTACTGGCACATCCGCCTTGACGGGCTCCAGTAGTGGAGAGGCTTGGGCGCCCTTACTAGTATTCTTCTTCTGTAGCACACAATTTCATCATTGTTTTAAATTACCCTACATCCTTGTGTCTGCAGTGTACCCATTACACCCATTACGAGATTCATCATGCTTTTAAATTACTTCATATCCTTGCGCTCGTAGGGATCAGCAGCCTGCCCATATTTTCCCTTGCATTTGTTCACGAGATATGAGCAAATAATCTAGACCCTTGAAAGTTCTACATACCTTGGGACCTGCCTCGAGCATTTCACATCGCATTGTGCACTCTGTAGGGGACCTTATATTCAAGATACGCCAACCGGTACATATCGTGTCCAACTTGGTTAGACGTTTGTGTCATCTTTGATTCCAAAGAAGCATATTGGAGGTGGCTCTCCTGAGGAAGGCAGTTGTCTGCCGAAACGCGCGTTGAGACATCTTGGAAACCACCCTTCAATTACAGAAATCCATGAGATTTTATTGTTCTAATTTTTCATTCTATGTGCGTCTTTGGTCAGACATTTAATCATTTCAGGATGCTGACAATGTATCATATATAAAAAACACCCTTAGTACGAAGTATGAATGTATGGATGAGTGATTGTAGTTAGACTGTTGTATAGCTCTTGTTCTGTGATCTAAAAAACTGTCTTTAAAGAATATATATCACAATAAATAATTTTATATTTTCCTACCCTTAGTCTCACTACTTTTATTTATATATATTTGCTTAGATTGCTTATGAAGTAGCCTTAGTAACTTCACAGCAAGTACTCGTACCAGGCCATGCCCACTTTGCCCACCACTCTACAAACGCACTCCATGGCACGCTCTTGGATGGGGATTGAAGTCCCCTTCACTGCTGGGGGTCCTTTAGGGGCCAACTAGCCTACCTTTTACCTCCAGTAAGCCCCACACAGTGGGATTGGTGAGAGGTAGACAAAGGCCATGCCCCCTTTCTCCACCACTCTGCAAACGTGCACCCTGGTGCGTTGTAAGTTGGGGGATTAAGTCCCCTTGAATCCTGAGGGTCCCTGGGGTCCAACTATCCCACCAGGTACCTCCAGTTAGCGTCACAGAGCTGCGTTACAGAGAGGTGTAAAAAGGGGCGTGGCCTGGACCACCTCTCTGCATTGCAGGCCTCTGGCACTTACTGGAGGTACCCGGCGAGCTAGTTGGCCCCCAGGGGCCCTCAGGACTGAAAGGGAATTAATTCCTCAACTTAAAACGCGCCACAGGGCGTGTTTGCAGACATGTCATCTCAGGCCCGCACCCTCCCTTCACCACTGTGCAAACGCTGTGGTTCTGTGAAAATGGTCCTCGTTACAAAAGGTCATGGTTCCGTCACGATTTTGGTAATGTCGGACAGTATTTAGCGAGTGCGGCTAATGTGGAGTGAATTCGTTACGTTAGCTAGCGAATTTGCTATGTATTTGGAGATTTCGTTTCGAACATGGGTTCCATTTTGTTTAGGCCTCCATTTTGTGTTGCCATCACGCAGGCCGACGAATATGGTCGAACGAACGAAGCAACCTGGCCTTCACGTATTCCTACACATTAACAGGGCCTTTCCTGATTCCGAGGTGAATTGTAAGGATCTGATTCCTTCACCTGAAGCTGACCCTGCCGAGTCGATTTCCCTGGTTTGATCGTTGTCTGAGCTTACCAATCATTGTTCAGGACATCGTTAACTTTTAGTCTCCTTACACATGCCTTATCTTGCTCACTATCAGACATTGTTTCCTTTCCTATGTTCTTTATTACATGCATTGTGCTTTTCAATTATGGGTTTGTCCTGCTTGTGGAAATTGGATTTGGGACATTCCCAATGATTAACTTTGGGTTGGGACATTGCAAACTGAGCTTTTCGTCATGTGATACTTTGTTTGAGAATGTATTTCATTGGTTAACTTTTGGCGCAGTGGGAGTATATGCTCATAAATGTGAACATTGTGTATAAAAGGAGATGCCTTGCTCTACGAATATGAGCAGTCTCCTGAAATGCTGTATTTCTTGGATCACTGTTACTGGCTGCAGCTAATAAACTTGGTCTCTGACGCCACCCAGAAGTATTCCTTGTCTCTGTAAAACCAAGACAGGTGAATCCGAAGACTTTGGGCGTGCCCCTGGCCCGCTGGGTTCTAAAAACCCGGTTCTTCAACTGGCGCCCAACGTGGGGCGTCTTCAGCGGTACCGGTCCAAGCCCGAGGATCGTAAGGAGCTTCGTGAGGAAATTCTGGAAGAGGGCCCCCACTTCATCGACCCCGGCATGTCAAATGTGGACTGAAGGTTTTTGCTGCGAGGCTTCCCCTTTCCGACGGCTACGAAGGACTGCTGCCCTGACTGTCGCCCTGTCTTGGACCCTTTTGTGAAGATTTGTAGAGCGAGACGATAGACGGTCTTCTTGTGGCGTGACAAGACATTTTGGTTAAGTATAAGTGGGTCGCTACCACGACTTGGTTTTGTTTCTTGGGTTCTTTGATTTGGTTTTTGCAAATACCAAAGCCGAGGGGCTCGTACATTTGCAAGAGTATTGTGTTAGATAACCCCTTGAAGTTTGAAGCTATATTAGGGAGCGAAGATGCCTGGTCTTAGCAAACTTAGGAATTTGTTTTGTTGTAGTTGCAACAGGGATTCCCGATTGGAGGACTCGTGTCCGATACCTCCGGTTGGAACTCCGACTTATGAGCTCTATTTAAAGCATGGAGTGGGTCCCATTACGTATAATGAAGTATGGGTCCGCTATACACATAAAGATGGTGTCTTAAAATGGCCACAACATGGTAGTTCCGAATCAGATATCTTAGATAATTTGGAAGTTGCGCTATTTAAGAAGAAAGCCCGGCCGGCGATGTTTACTCTTTCCGCCTCTGGCGTAAGGAAGCCAAACAGAGAGAAATTAAGCAAGCTAAAAGAGATAGGAAAGATAAGAATATGTCGATAATGCAAGCTGATAGGCAGTTCAAAGAAGATGAAGAAGATCGTGCGATTAGGTGTCAGATAGACAGCGTTGCATGGCCATTGATAAGTGTTATCCGGCCTTGCCACCTCTTGTCCCGAATGTGACTAAGGACTCTGAAAAGGATCCTTTGATGTAACATTTGTTGAGTTCACCACCCCCTATATGCAGAGTGCTACGGCACCTCCGCAACCCCCAGTTGTGCAACCTCCAGTTGTTCAACCTCCTGCGGTTGTTCAGCCACCGGTTCCTCCACAGTTGGTTCTCCCACCTCTGGCGCAGCCTTCTCTAGGGCCGCCAGCTTTGCCTCAAACTCCTTTGGCTTCTACTCCTTTGCCTTTAACTTCTTTTCCTACTGACCCTATGTCTTTGTCTTCTCAGAATACTTTGTCTCCTGTCCTCATGTTGACTTCTTCTCCTTCTACTCGACAGCGAATGGCTGAAACTGTCACTAGCCTTTTGTCTCCTCTTTTTGGGTCGTTTAATATGACCCCAGTTTCGGTGAGGAAACAAACATGTAGTCAGCTCCCGAGTTCCGAGGAGCGGGCGGTGTTAGATCTCCTTGCTCGTAGATGGGTTTTGAATGCTTCCAGGTATGATCTGCAAGCGGTTATGGATGTTTTTCTACAGTGGGAAGCACCAAAGCAAAGGTATGTTTTTGAAGTTATGTGCACTTTTCTTTGTAAAGAGTGGGATGATACTAAAATGGGTCCGATTCCATCTAAGTTACTTAATGTTCAGTCCGACTTTGCTAAAGGGACGATAGTGGGTCCCGATGTTGAAGAAGCGGTAGAGACGCTTCTTGCCTTTAGGTGTAGACTTCATTCTCAGCCATTGTTTGAACCTGATCCTTCGTTTAGGAGAAAAGTGAAGCAGTATCCCATGAGAGAAGTTCCTCCGGTATGGAGAGAGGAAGTTTTGGCTGATGTCCCTAATAATATTCAGGGTGTACCGGCTCATTTTCAGCGTGTATGGGTACATGTTCCTTGGAAGAGAGCTGAAGTTCTGGCTCTTACGCAGACTCTACCTGACCCCCGTAAGAATCCTGCAGGGTATTATAAGGAGTTGTCCCAGACAGTTGATGCGTGTGTGATGAATTTAGCTGATATAGATATGTTGTTGGGGAATGTAGTCCCTCAACCTTTGTGGGGGAAGATCCGTCACGAGGATCAAGCAGTAGAGTTAGGAGATACGTGGGCTAATATTACTGCTGCAGATGGTCGTCAAGGTGGAGGGGCTAAACCTGAGCCTTTAGTTACGGAAATCCCTGGTAGGATTATTAATTTAATGAAGACTTTGATGCCTGCTATGCGAGTGAATTGGGATAAGTTAGCAGCATCTAAGCAGAAGAAAGATGAAAGTGTGTCTGATTTCTTCACTAGGTTTGAAGAGACGTTCATCGATCATAGTGGTCAAGATATGAGTACCGAAGGTGGCCAAAGGTTGTTTGTGGATAAGTTTGTCTATAATTTGCTCCCCGAGCTTTGTAATAAGTTGAAGGACTCCGAGAGTTCATGGGCTGTTTCTTCTTCGGCCCAGATATTGGCTACTGCACAATATTACAAGAATAGAGATAAAGACGAGAAAGATAAAGTAGAGAAAAAGACTAAAGAATTGAAGACGAAGGTTCCTTTGCAACAGGCGTATCTGCCTCGTTTTAATCAGCGTGAGTTTCAGCAAACTCAACAGTTTCAGAGAGTGTTGCAGAAGCCCGAGTCTTTTCAGCAGCGAATTCCGGTAGGCCCTAATCAGTGCGCGTATTGTAAGGAAAAAGGCCACTTCAAGAATAGTTGTCCGGTTCTGCTACAACGTGCGAATGGTGCGTCTGGTGTGAGAGGTCGAGGTGTTCAGCAAGTACCTAGGGGTAGAGGACGTGGTGTGTTCCCCCAGAATGGACGTTCCTTTCCCCCACAGAATTCTATGAATTGTTTTGATCAACAGAATGTTGCGTCAGGTCAGTCGGCTCAATACTACGCTGATGATTACTATGTTGAGAGTGAGAATGCTGACTGTAATGATTGCTAGGACAGCCATAGACAAAGAGAGGGAGTAGTGTCAGTTCCAGTAGACCAGAGTAGTCCTTATGTTGAAGTGATTACATCAGGTGTGTCAGAACCTTTTCTGTTGGATACTGGTGCGGTGAAGAGTTCTATCATGCACTCTAAACTCCCTGGCCCACCTTTGTCTGGCTTGATGAATGTTTCTGTAGGTTTTTCTGGCGCCCCAGTTCGTAACCCGGTTTCTTGTCCCTTGTCTCATTCTGTTGGGCCTTGTGAATTGGAAGCACCTCTGATTCTAACGACAGGTTGTGGTGAGAATCTGTTGGGTTTGGACTTGTTGAAAAGATTGAATGCGACATTGTACTGTTCTCCTGTGGGAGTACATCTTACATTGGGTAAGAGAGTGATTTCTTCGATGTATTTGTCTAAAGATCGGCTTCCACTGTAATTGCGTTCTCTCCCTGATACTCTTTGGGCTACGGGTCCAAATGATGTTGGCCTTTTGCAGATTCCACCATACGTTGTTACCCTTAAGGAGAATGCTAAGTTGCCTCGCATTCGGTAATATCGAATCTCGAGTGATGGCGAGAGAGCTCTTTTAGCGATCATCTATGATTTGGTTGAGAAAGATGTGATTGAAGAAACGAGAGGTAATGTGTGTAACAGTCTGGTTTTGCCTGTCCTTAAACGTACTGACTCTTCTCAGCCACCTGTGTATCAGTTTGTGATCGACCTTCGAGAAGTGAATAAGATTGTGGTTCCGCAGTTTCCTGTTGTCCCGGACATTACTGCTTTATTGACTATGATTTCAGCTTCGGCTGCTTGGTTTTCTGTGATAGATCTGAAAAATGCTTTCTTTAGTATTCCTATTGCTGAAGAGAGCAGAGATATTTTAGGCTTCTCTTTAGGAGGCCGAAGCTTCCGGTTTAAGCATGCTCCTCAAGGTTATTGTGAGAGTCCATCAATCTATAGTCAAGCTTTAAAGACTCAGCTTGATTCTTTTGTTTTTCCTTCTGGTGTGACTCTTATCCAATACGTAGATGTTCTGTTGGTTGCTGCTGATGATGTAGAGATTTGTAAAGAAGCTACGCTTTCTTTGTTACAGCATTTGTCTGACCTCCATCATAAAGTGTCGCTTTCGAAGTTTCAATATTGTCGCCAAGAAGTGACCTACTTAGGTCATCTCTTGTCGAAGGATGGAAGATGATTGACCCCAGAGCGTATACAAGTGATTGCGCACATGACTGTACCATCCACACAGAGAGAAGTGCGTGCTTTCTTGGGTATCACCTCGTACTGTAGACAGTGGATTCTGAATTTTTTGTTACAGGCGAAACCTCTGTTGGCACTTACTCTTAAGGATACTCTGAATCCTCTTCCTTGGTCTGACGAATGTCAGAAGAGTTTTTCTGAATTGCGTGATGCATTGTGTTCGGCTCCGGTGTTGGGTACCCCCGACTACAGTAAGCCTTTTACGTTGTATGTCCACGAGAGAGAAGGATGTGCGTTGTCAGTATTGACGCAACAGTTTGGAGACAAGCAACGCCCATGTGCGTATTTTTCGGCTACGTTAGATCCAGTAGCTAAGGCGTTGGCGAGTTGTTTGAGAGCTACAGCAGCAGCAGCTGTTTCTATCAGACAGTCTGCTGGTCTGGTATCGGATAATACGTTGATTGTGATGGGCCCACATGCAGTGGATACCTTATTGAATAAGACTAAGACACAGCACCTTACTAGTGCACGTCTGTCAGGTTATGAGTTGACACTTCTGGCGAGTCATGTGCACATAAAGCGATGCAACACGTTGAATCCAGCTACGTTGTTGCCGATTTCTGTAGAGACAGATGTTCAGGAACAGCATGATTTCTTTCTCAGGACAGAGGAAGAAACGAAGGGTAGAATTGATCTGAAAGATACTCCTCTTTCAAATTTTGATGGTACCTTATGGGTAGATGGTTCATGCTTTAAGCTTCCGAATGGAGATACGACTGCAGCGTGTGCGGTTACGACTTTGCACAGGATTGTTGAAGCTGCACGTATTCCACAGAATTCAGCTCAAGCAGGAGAGTTGATTGCATTGACGAAAGCATGTGTGTTGTCGAAAGAAAAGAGAGTGACTGTGTATACCGATAGCCAATATACGTTTGGTGTTGCCCATAGCTTTGGAAGTTTGTGGAGAGAACGTGGATTTCTTACTTCCCATGGTACGAAGTTTCAGCATGGACAGCTGGTGAATGAACTTCTTGAGTCACTTACGTTGCAGACACAAGTTGCGATTGTGAAATGCAGTGCACATAAGAAGGTTACGGATGACGTTGGTCGTGGTAATGCGTTTGCGGATGAAGTAGCGAGAGAAACGGCGAAATATGTGACGAGTCGAATGTATGTTGCAGGCCCTGCGAGATGGGTTCCGGATAGCGGAATGTGTGAAGATACAATAGAGAGTGTGAAATCGATTCAGGCTGAAGCTACTGAGAAAGAATTGAGTGTGTGGAGAGAGAGTACGGGAATGTTGGATTCGACTGGTTGTTGGATTGAGTTGTCAGAACACCAGCGATGGTTGTTGCCTGATGCATATGTGCTTCCAGTGGTTACGATGGCACATGGAATGGCTCACATCAGTGTGAAGGGGATATGTAAGTTGTTGGCTCCAGTATGGCAGAATGCTGGAATTCTGAAATGTGCTGAGAATCTGGTGAAAAATTGTATGGTTTGTTTGATGCACAATCCTGGTAAGGGAACCCAAACTCCAGCAGGTCATTTTGCTCCTCCGACGTATCCGTTTGAGGTTCTACAGTTGGACTTTATTCATATGGAGAGATGCAACAAACTAAAGTATGTCCTTGTGGTTGTTTGCGCCTTTTCAAGATGGGTAGAGGCTTACCTTCTAAAGGATAATACTGCCTTATCTACAGCTAAAGTTTTACTGAAGGAGTTTTTCCCTAGATTTGGTTTGCCAAGAATGGTATGGAGTGACAACGGAAGTGAATTTGTGGGCCAGATTATGAAGAAAGTGTGCGCAGGTTTGGGAATCAGGCAGACGTTTCATGCTGCGAATCACCCCCAGTCAGCTGGTTTGGTTGAATGCTACAATGGCACCCTTAAGTTGAAGTTGGCTAAGATACAAGCGAGCTCTGGCCTAGCATGACCCGATGCTTTGCTGTTGGTACTTTTGTCAACGAGGACGACGGTGCATTCTCGTATGGGACTTAGTCCGTATGAAGTTGTGTTTGGTCGTCCGGCAAATGTTTGGGGTGTGCCGCGGCCAAAGAAATATAGCGACATCGATTGCCCTATGTTGGTTGACTACTTACATTATTTGACTGCTAAATTGCGTGTTCTTCACCAACAGGTTCATGATACCTTACCTTCAACTTCTGTGGATGCAGGACACTCTATTCAACCTGGCGATTGGATATTCGTCCGGAATTTTCAAAGGACGAAGAACCTCGAGCCGAGGTGGACCGGACCTTATCAGACTCTTTTGGTGACTCGGACGGCCGTCAAAGTTTCCGAGAAGAAAAACTGGGTGCATGCCACCCACACCAAGAAGCTTCCACTTCCTTTGCCGTATGACCAATGTATTCCTGATGGTATTCCAGATTCAGAAAGCGAGAGAATTGTGAAGTTTGTCCCTTTTAGTGATGCACATTTGACATGGACTCAGTCGGAACGTGAGGATGATGAGGTTTTGCAAGAAGCTGTACCTCCGTCGATGAGACTTGACACTACGAATCCAGAGACATTATTTCGGGATCAGACTGTTTCTGGCAAAGAGCGCTATAATCTGCGAAGCAGAAAGGACTAATAAAGGTTACAAGTGTTTTCGATATTTTTTGAGAGAACTATACTCTATCAGACAAGAGAATTTTTTTGTGTGTTTTTCTTTTTCGAACCACCATCCGGGTTCAGCTGTAGGGTCGCGGTATAAAGACTCAAGGATGTGAGCCGTGAGGACGCAAGGTAAGCGGTTCTGCTTTGTTCTAGGGCGTTCCCTGCACTTACAGATGCACACTTGAGTGAAAAGAAACAACTGCCGCGAACAGCACGGTTAGAGGATGGAGTCTTTTGTAAAGGATAGAGTTGTTGAGAAAATGAACTTTTAAAATGAGATTGTGTACATTGGTTTGTAACAAATGTTTTATTATATTGTGTTCTTTTGTGTTCTTGAGTATCACATTGGCTTGTGTGGGTTGGATTGTATATGCTACACCACTGATTTCTGCACCCACCATCCAACCTATGCTTTCTTCTACTAATGTTTCTTTGCAAAAATTCTATACGTTACCTGAACATGAACAGACACGAAGATCGAAATTTGTAAACAATTCATTCATACAGCTATTGCATCAGCATCAGTTGGTAGTCAATACTACAAATTGTTGGGTATGTGGTCTTATGCCCCATACGACGGATAGAGGGATGCCATATCTGGTTTTGCTTTTTTCTTCTAATGGGTCTGTATGGGCTTTGCAGACTATGTTTATCTATGTGAATGAGGTATACCCTATGCGTTCCATTAAAGACAACTCGAGCAATAGTGCTTTGATAAAGGGAATAGTAGATATGATCAAAGATATCGATGCATACAATGCTATCCCTAAGGATGAAGCACATGCATATATTGGTTGGAATGTCACTGGGTATAGCACTAGTTTGACAGAGAAGGAGAGACGGAAGAGGTCACCCCCGAGTTGGATCGTACCCCATTGAGGCCTCTTTTGCTTACGTGGTAATGGTCGAAATCCGAAAGCTCAGCTAGGTAAGAGTGTATGTGCTCAAACCTACGTTTATGCATCCCAGACTCCTCCTCCATTTGTGCCAGCTAAAGGTACATATTTTGTATGTCACGACAGAGCCTGCACATGATTGCCACCTGATTTTTCAGGCACATGTTATGTAGCGTTTTTGCTTCCCCCTACGTACATGGCTGCTATGGATTACCACAGAACGAGATATGTTAGACAGAGCTGTGTTGCAGAGAGGTGTAAATAGGGGCGTGGCCTGGCCCACCGCTCTGCAATGCAGGCCTCTGGTGCTACTTGGAGGCACCTGGTGGGCTAGTTGGCCCCCAAGGGCCCTCAGGATTGAAGGGGAATTAATTCCCCAATTTAAAACGCGCCACAGTGTGTGTTTGCACACATGTCACCTCAGGCCCCGCCCCCTACTTTTACCACTGTGAAAACGCACCCCTTGGTGCCTTTTAAGTTGGGGGATTAAATCCCCTTGAATCCTGAGGGTCCCTGGGGTCCAACTAGCCCACAAGGTACCTTCAGTAAGCGCCACAGAGCTGCTTTGCAGAGAGGTGTAAAAAGGGGCCTGGCCTGGACCACCTCTTTGCAGCACAGCCCTGTGGCTCTTACTGGAGGTACCTGGTGGGCTAGTTTGCCCCCAGTATTGAAGGGGAATTAAATCTCCATTGTAAAACGCGCCACAGGGTGCATTTTCAGAGTGTTGCTTGGTCTGACGAATGTCAGAAGAGTTTTTCTGAATTGCATGATGCATTGTGTTCGGCTCCAGTGTTGGGTACCCCCGACTACAGTAAGCCTTTTACGTTGTATGTCCACGAGAGAGAAGGATGTGCGTTGTCAGTATTGACACAACAGTTTGGAGACAAGCAACGCCCATGTGCGTATTTTTCGGCTACGTTAGATCCAGTAGCTAAGGCGTTGCCGAGTTGTTTGAGAGCTACAGCAGCAGCAGCTGTTTCTATCAGACAGTCTGCTGGTCTGGTATCGGATAATACGTTGATTGTGATGGGCCCACATGCAGTGGATACCTTATTGAATAAGACTAAGACACAGCACCTTACTAGTGCACGTCTGTCAGGTTATGAGTTGACACTTCTGGCGAGTCATGTGCACATAAAGCGATGCAACACGTTGAATCCAGCTACGTTGTTGCCGATTTCTGTAGAGACAGATGTTCAGGAACAGCATGATTTCTTTCTCAGGACAGAGGAAGAAACGAAGGGTAGAATTGATCTGAAAGATACTCCTCTTTCAAATTCTGATGGTACCTTATGGGTAGATGGTTCATGCTTTAAGCTTCCGAATGGAGATACGACTGCAGCATGTGCGGTTACGACTTTGCACAGGATTGTTGAAGCTGCACGTATTCCACAGAATTCAGCTCAAGCAGGAGAGTTGATTGCATTGACGAGAGCATGTGTGTTGTCGAAAGAAAAGAGAGTGACTGTGTATACCGATAGCCAATATACGTTTGGTGTTGCCCATAGCTTTGGAAGTTTGTGGAGAGAACGTGGATATCTTACTTCCCATGGTACGAAGTTTCAGCAAGGACAGCTGGTGAATGAACTTCTTGAGTCACTTACGTTGCCGACACAAGTTGCGATTGTGAAATGCAGTGCACATAAGAAGGTTACGGATGACGTTGGTCGTGGTAATGTGTTTGCAGATGAAGTAGCGAGAGAAACGGCGAAAGATGTGACGAGTCGAATGTATGTTGCAGGCTCTGCGAGATGGGTTCCGGATAGCGGAATGTGTGAAGATACAATAGAGAGTGTGAAATCGATTCAGGCTGAAGCTACTGAGAAAGAATTGAGTGTGTGGAGAGAGAGTACGGGAATGTTGGATTCAACTGGTTGTTGGATTGAGTTGTCAGAACACCAGCGATGGTTGTTGCCTGATGCATATGTGCTTCCAGTGGTTACGATGGCACATGGAATGGCTCACATCAGTGTGAAGGGGATATGTAAGTTGTTGGCTCCAGTATGGCAGAATGCTGGAATTCTGAAATGTGATGAGAATCTGGTGAAAAATTGTATGGTTTGTTTGATGCACAATCCTGGTAAGGGAACCCCAACTCCAGCAGGTCATTTTTCTCCTCCGACGTATCCGTTTGAGGTTCTACAGTTGGACTTTATTCATATGGAGAGATGCAACAAACTAAAGTATATCCTTGTGGTTGTTTGCACCTTTTCAAGATGGGTAGAGGCTTTCCTTCTAAAGGATAATACTGCCTTATCTACAGCTAAAGTTTTACTGAAGGAGTTTTTCCCTAGGTTTGATTTGCCAAGAATGGTATGGAGTGACAACGGAAGTGAATTTGTGGGCCAGATTATGAAGAAAGTGTGCGCAGGTTTGGGAATCAGGCAGACGTTTCATGCTGCGAATCACCCCCAGTCATCTGGTTTGGTTGAATGCTACAATGGCACCCTTAAGTTGAAGTTGGCTAAGATACAAGCGAGCTCTGGCCTAGCATGACCCGATGCTTTGCTGTTGGCACTTTTGTCAACGAGGACGACGGTGCATTCTCGTATGGGACTTAGTCCGTATGAAGTTGTGTTTGGTCGTCCGGCAAATGTTTGGGGTGTGCCGCGGCCAAAGAAATATAGCGACATCGACTGCCCTATGTTGGTTGACTACTTACATGATTTGACTGCTAAATTGCGTGTTCTTCACCAACAGGTTCATGATACCTTACCTTCAGCTTTTGTGGATGCAGGACACTCTATTCAACCTGGCGATTGGATATTCGTCCGGAATTTTCAAAGGACGAAGAACCTCGAGCCGAGGTGGACCGGACCTTATCAGACTCTTTTGGTGACTCGGACGGCCGTCAAAGTTTCCGGAAAGAAAAACTGGGTGCATGCCACCCACACCAAGAAGCTTCCACTTCCTTTGCCGTATGACCAATGTATTCCTGATGGTATTCCCGATTCAGAAAGTGAGA
Organism: Lissotriton vulgaris; assembly: GCF_964263255.1. Lineage (NCBI taxonomy): Eukaryota > Metazoa > Chordata > Amphibia > Caudata > Salamandridae > Lissotriton > Lissotriton vulgaris. Next base: position 20,442 of record NW_028240904.1, on the reverse strand, counting down.
GAATTGTGAAGTTTGTCCCTTTTAGTGATGCACATTTGACATGGACTCAGTCGGAAAGTGAGGATGATGAGGTTTTGCAAGAAGCTGTACCTCCGTCGATGAGACTTGACACTACGAATCCAGAGACATTATTTCGGGATCAGACTGTTTCTGGCAAAGAGCGCTATAATCTGCGAAGGAGAAAGGACTAATAAAGGTTACGAGTGTTTTCAATATTTTTGAAAGAACTATACTCTATCAGACAAGAGAATTTTTTTTTGTGTTTTTCTTTTTCGAACCACCATCCGAGTTCAGCTGTAGGGTCGCGGTATAAAGACTCAAGGATGTGAGCCGTGGGGACGCAAGGTAAACGGTTCTGCTTTGTTCTAGGGCGTTCTCTGCACTTACAGATGCACACTTGAGTGAAAAGAAACAACTGCTGCGAACAGCGCGGTTAGAGGATGGAGTCTTTTGTAAAGGATAGAGTTGTTGAGAAAATTAACTTTTAAAATGAGATTGTGTACATTGGTTCGTAACAAATGTTTTATTATATTGTGTTCTTTTGTGTTCTTGAGTATCACATTGGCTTGTGTGGGTTGGATTGTATATGCTACACCACTGATTTCTGCACCCACCATCCAACCTATGCTTTCTTCTACTAATGTTTCTTTGCACAAATTCTATACGTTACCTGAACATGAACAGACACGAAGATCGAAATTTGTAAACAATTCATTCATACAGCTATTGCATCAGCATCAGTTGGTAGTCAATACTACAAATTGTTGGGTATGTGGTCTTATGCCCCATACGACGGATAGAGGTATGCCCCATATCTGGTTTTGCCTTTTTCTTCTAATGGGTCTGTATGGGCTTTGCAGACTATGTTTATCTATGTGAATGAGGTATACCCTATGCGTTCCATTAAAGACAACCCGAGCAATAGTGCTTTGATAAAGGGAATAGTAGATATGATCAAAGATATCGATGCATACAATGCTATCCCTAAGGATGAAGCACATGCATATATTGGTTGGAATGTCACTGGGTATAGCACTAGTTTGACAGAGAAGGAGAGACGGAAGAGGTCTCCCCCGAGTTGGGTCGTACCCCATCAAGGCCTCTTTTGCTTACGTGGTAATGGTCGAAATCCGAAAGCTCAGCTAGGTAAGAGTGTATGTGCTCAAACCTACGATTATGCATCCCAGACTTCTCCTCCATTTGTGCCAGCTAAAGGTACATATTTTGTATGTCACGACAGAGCCTACACATGGTTGCCACCTGATTTTTCAGGCACATGTTATGTAGCGTTTTTGCTTCCCCCTACGTACATGGCTGCTATGGATTACCACAGAACGAGATATGTTAAAGGTGTCTTTGATCAGGAAGATACCGCAGCACAAGAAGTAGGAGATTTCTTCAAGGGTTTCCTACCCTTTTGGGGTCCTATGGCCAATAGCAGACACATACAACAGCTTACGAGAGTGGTTGAGGCCACTATAAATGAAACTGCAGGTGCTCTCAGCAATATTACAGTGGAGCTACAGGCTGATCGTGTTATGACATTGCAGAATCGTGTTGCGTTGGATGTTATACTTGCAGATAGAGGAGGGGTATGCAAATTGATCCGATCTAGTTGTTGCGTTTATATACCAGATAATGCCCCGACAGTGTACCAAGCCATTACCAGGGCCACCCCCCCTGTAGTAAATATTTGATTTACCGTCCTAATTTCTATGCAGGTAAGTACTTAAACAAAAATAACTCAATCGGAAAGAAAGACGCAGAGTCCGTGGTGTTAGAGTTCTTAGGGATTTTATTCCTTAAAAAGGAATGGTTCTGGTACCGGATATCGTGTTCCTGCCACCACTGGGGTGCAGGAAGGGATAGAGCATACTTTATTGACAAGACATAACTTTTATACTTAAACCATATAGTGAATACCAATACAGTAGGCGTAACAGCTGAGAGAAACAAGATAAAAACACACACATGTTAGCAATACGTAATCAAAAAGGCGTGAACTGGGCGTGAACATAGAGGTGTGTGCTAGAATCGTCACATGTAAGTGTCACGAGTAGGTGGGTACAAAGCAGAATTTTGCAATGTCAGCAGAAATCGGAGGCCTGGATGCGCACGCAGCTGCATGACGTGTGATTGACGTGGAGCTGGAGGGTGCAGGGGACTTGACATTTACACTAGCGGAAAGAGACAGAAGTCTGGCATGTCAGATCAACTCGTACCTATATCATATCTGATATCTGATGTTTGGGAACCATATTATCTAGAGGAAAAGGTCTCTTGGGCAGAGGCTATTCTATACTGACTGTGAGTGCGTGTATAAGCGTCTACGTGTCTGCATGAGATGCGAGGGGGCATGGGCCTACCATGGTAACAGAGGCTATGAATTACTTGCACGGAGACAGTGAGGCCGGGCCCTTTGCTCTGCAGCTGGAAGAATGTTTACTTGAACTAGTAGGCAGGAATGTATGTTTGAGGAGTGGGGCAGATAATTCGAAGGTTGAATACAGTCTTGGCAGGCAGCAGGCTGAGCTAAGCGCCGTTAGCCGCGCAGGGAGTAAGGCAGAGGTCACGGGTACAGAGGCAGCCCAGGCTGAGGCGTTCAGAGTCAGAAGGCAGGAAAAGGCTCGATGGCAGAATTCAGAGGCCTACTTCGCCAGAGCTGAAAAACGTGTAAAGTACACCACAAAAAGACGTTGGCATGGCATACTTAGAAACAGAATATTCAATCCGTTCAGGGTGGATCTGAAAGAGGACATGTTAACGTTGGACGCAAATGTATTTGCGTCTTCATAGCTGGCACAGGAGGGAAGTTACATGCACTTTAAGCTTGTACATGGAGACGGTGGGGTACACGTTAGGGAACATTTCTTGACCATAAAATTTATATTTCCTCATTCCCTCCTTGTTCCCTACGGACCCTTCATGATATATCGATCCTCATGAACCGATCAGTCTGTTCTTGTAACATCATTTGCTCTTCTTTCTTCTTTTCGCGTTTTGAGTGAAAACTGGAATGTGCAATGCATGATGTGGCGCACAGACCACAAATCGCTGGCCCACACTGTAGGCACAGGCAGCAACTGAATACTATAACAAGGGCATTGCCTAGGAAGGATAGGATCTTCCATCCCCAAGCGGTCAACGTTGTCCAGAACCAACCGGACCAAGTCCAGGTGCCTGGATTCTGATGTATCAAACTTGCAATTTTATGAAGACGTGTAATAGCTTTATATACCGTTGGCGCGTTTTCTGGAATGAAAACACAGCAACTTGACCCGATGACCTTACAAGCTCCGCCCCTATCTGCTAGGATGACGTCAATAACAAGACGATTTTGGAGAACAACAACCCGCATGGCAGATTGCTCCTCTGTTAAGTTGCCTAGAGCGGAGGTAGTTTCATTCACTACTGCTTCGAGTGTTCTAGTTAATCTACGTATTATTTTACTGTTTTGGACGGGACCTGTGAAGAAAAAGAATCCTTTATTGAAATCTGTGTATTGCTCCCATGCCGTTTCAGTATAGTCGACAATCGGGAGATCTCTTCGGAGTCTATTCTTTACTAGATTTGTATTTCTGTGATAATCAGGAGGGGCTAGAAAAACAGGAGGCAGAAGGAATGCAATGTAACAGGTACCATCCCAATCTGGAGGTAAGCGTATGTATGCGGTATGGCCACAAACAAAATAGGAATGACGAGTAGCTCTAAAGGAAGACTTGCCTTGATCACTGAATTCGACCACAGTGGTACATTTACTATGACCTAAGTGTATTGAACCCTTCTTTCTGACACATAAGTCACCTGTGACTGGTAATACTGACATAGCAGGGAGAACTGGTGCAGCTTCAGATTCAACAGTAAGAATCATAAGGTTAATTGTATAATTACCTAATCCATATACTTCATTTTCCAGATCAGTTCCTATTCTAGTGGGCAGTCCCTTTTTGTCGGGATAACAGGCGTTAAGCAGAACTAAGTTCAGGTTTCCCCAAACCCAATTTCCTTCGAAAACAGCAATATCAGGATCTAAGGAATTAATTATTCTAAACCATGCTCCACATGAGCCATTGTGTGTGAACGGATACGGAAAGAGGGGCAGAACTCCCTTGTATTTCTGATAGGGAGGGAGTCGGCCACATATCCAACAGTTTGTAGCATTATTAGTCTGATGGGAGTGATGTAACATACTAATGAATGTGTTGTTGCGCAGCGCAAGTCTGTAAGATAATTCATGAGGGGGTAATTCGCTAAAAGAATGTTCGGCAGTGACATTGTAAACAGATTGTTCACGCTTGAAGATAGGGTAGTATATAGGCAGTAGTATACTGGTAACAATAATCAAAAGACTTAGAAAAAACATAACCAATAATGTCACTATACAGTGACTACGGAGTGATTTACAATATGCATGTTTCTTGAATTGTCTCTCTCTCTCTCTATCTCGATCTAGGGGATACATGTCAGAAACTATTTAACCGATTCACCTAGGGGAGGACTTAAACAATTAAACTGTCTGACTTGCTAGATCGTAATTTCGTTCTGTACTCCTCTTGCGGAGTGTTCTCTCTTTTGGGAACTTTAAAGTCACTAGATTCGAGGCAGTCCTTTGAGGGGGTGGACGAGTCAGTCTCTGGCAACAGTTCATTACATTTTTTAATATGACTCGTGTGGATCCACCCCTTTCGGCCCTCCACTTTAATCGCCGTCCTCGTGGTCAGAAGGACGATCTTCGGCTCCTTCCAGCGGGGCTCCAGCGGACTTTTCCTGTCGAAGTTGCGAATCAACACAGTATCCCCGGGACGGACATCATGTGGCTTTACATCAGTGTTGTCGGGAAAAGCTGCAGCAACCTGTGAACGACATGATTGGAGTGCAGACATCAAGGAGGCAAGGTAATCTGTCAGCATATTACAATCAACATCGGTTATTTTCTTAGGCATGGGCGTCCCCCACATATTCGGTGGTCGGCCAAAGACCACCTCATACGGGGATAGTCCTGATCTCGAATGGGGGACCATTCTCATATAGAACAGTGCAACTGGCAGGGCGACTATCCAGTCGACCCCTTTCTCTTTACAGATTTTAGCAAGGCGTGTTTTCAGTGTCTGGTTATGTCTCTCTACAAGGCCAGCGGCCTCGGGATGTCGGACGCAGTGGAATTTCCACTGATATCCTAGCAGAAGGGAAACCTGTTTCATGAGCTCGGATGAGAATGGCTGTCCGTTATCTGAGTACACGATACGAGGCAAGCCGTACCGTGGGAAGAATTCTCGAACCAGCTGCCTGGCAGTGGTCGGGGCAGTGTAATCTGGGACTGGATATGCTTCGGTCCAACGGGAAAGTGTACAAACAACTACGAGGACATACTTGAATCCTCGACAACGGTCCATCTGGATATAATCCATCTGGAGGACTTCAAAAGGGTGATCGGGAGGATGAAATCCACCTTGCTCTACAGGGACGCTTTTACCTGGATTGAACTGACAACAGATCATGCAAGTACGCACTTTCTGTTTTGCTGCTGCTCGTAAATGTTTGTTGTACCAGAGATTCTGTAGACTGTCTAACATAGCTTTTTCTCCTAGGTGTGCTGGACTATGTGCTGTATTTATTATGACTTGAACCATAGAGTCGGGGAGAAACCATGTAGATTTTCCCTTCGTCATCCATCCCTGATCTGTCTGGATCCCTCCTAGTTCAGTCCATTTCTTGATTTCATCTGAAGTAGCATGTGTCTGAATATCAATTACATCTAGTGTGGGATCCCTAACTGTCATACAATGTGTCGGTACTATTGTCTTTGTCACATCAGTTGTCTGGGTGTGAGTCAATGCTGTATGTTTTGCTGTTTGGTCTGCCAGGTCGTTACCCTGGGAAATGGAGTCTGTAACTTTAGTATGTGCTTTACACTTCATAATGGATATGCCTGAAGGCAGATGTATTGCTTCTAACAGTGCTTGAATGAGGGGACCGTGTTGGATCTTGGCACCGTGAGAGGTCAAGAAACCTCGTTCTTGCCATAACACTCCGAAGTCGTGTACGACTCCGAAAGCATAACGTGAATCTGTGTATATGTTAACATTTCTGTTTTTGGCTAGTATACAGGCTCGGGTCAGAGCGATGAGCTCTGCTGCTTGAGCGGACAGTGTATCAATACGATATGTTTCTTTAACTTCAGTTTCAGTGGTCACTGCATGTGCGGCCACTAATTCTCCTGTGTTTGTTCTCATACATGAATCATCCACATAAAGTGTCAGGTCTGGATTTGTCAGTGGAACATCTGTTAAGTCTCGTCGGGGCTTTGTTACTGCATTAATGATCTCTATACAATCATGCGGGGCTGAATTAGTCATACTCGAAGGTAACAATGTTGCAGGATTCAGAATGCTGCAGCGTCTGATTTCTATGTGTGGCTGGAATAGCGTCAGTTCATAACCTGTCAGTCGTGCTATAGTCAAGTGTTGAGTCTGGGTTCGGTTTAGAAGAACCTCTACAGAATGTGGAACTTGTACTGTTAATTGATGTCCTAAGACAATTGAATCACTTTGTCTGATTGCTAGAGCTGTTGCTGCAACTGACTTTAAGCACGCAGGGAGTGCCTGGGCTACTGAATCCAATGTACTTGAAAAATAAGCGCAAGGCTTATGTGAACCTGCTTGATCTTGAGTGAGGACAGACAACGCTGTACCATCACGTTCTGTAACAAAAAGTGTAAAAGGTTTGCTGTAACATGGTGTTGCTAAAACTGGTGCTTGGCATAAAGCTTTCTTTAATTCCTCAAAGGCCTGTGTATGTTCCTGAGTCCAAGGGAGGGCAGTCGAAGTCGCTGCCTCCTGTGTTGTCAACTGAATGAGTGGTTTGGCTAGAAATGCATATTGGGGAATCCATTGTCTGCAGTACGAGGTGAGGCCTATAAAGGCCCGCACTTCCTTTTGTGTCTGGGGTTGTGGCATATTTACAATTAACTGGATGCGGTCAGGAGTGAGCTGTCTCCCCACTTTGGACAGCAAGTGACCCAAGTACACAACTTGCTGAACACAGAATTGCAGCTTCGAAGGAGACACCTTGTGTCCCTTGTCGGCCAGAAAATGTAAGACTGTCAGTGATGCTTGTTCACATTCGGGTTCACTTCGTGCGGTGATCAGCAGATCATCGACGTATTGTAGTAAGGCGGTGTTAACTGGCATTTGGATACAATCAAGTTGTCTTTTCAGTGCTTGACTATAGATGCTGGGGCTTTCTGTGAATCCTTGAGGTGCGCGTGAAAATTTGAAACTTCGTCCATTTAAACTGAATCCGAAGAGGTATTGGCTCTCTGGATCAATGGGTATACTGAAGAAGGGGTTCTTGAGGTCAATTACAGTAAAGAACGTTGCTTCTGAATCAATAGCAGTCAATAGGGATGAGATGTCGGGAACCACAGGGTACTGTGGAACAATGCATTTATTCAGTTCTCGTAAATCAATCACCAGCCGATATACTGGCGGTGCATTGGGATCAGTACGTTTAAGAATCGGAATGATAGGGGAATTACAGATATTGGAGTCGGTTTCTACGACCACTCCTTGAGCAATGAGCTCTTCAATGATTTCCAGTAAAGCCACTACAGCATCGGGTGGTAACTTGTATTGTCTGATTCGAGGCAAAACAACTCCAGGTTTAAGTGTAACACGGTATGGTGTGATGTGCATGCAACCTACATCGGTTGGGCCTTGTGCCCACAGGTGCTTCGGTACATTTTTAAATCTGACATCAAACTCTCGTAATACATAGTGACCCTTAAAGTCACGCAGGAAAAGTCTAACTCCTTCCGGAGAACAACATATCACAGCTCCTAGAGCCTTCAATGTTTTGATACCTAACAAGTTTTCTGGACATGATTTCGTGAGTAACAAGTCTGTAACACGTGATAATGGACCTACAGCTAGGGGGACTGGCTTCGATACTTCATTTACAATAGGCTGTCCTGAAAAACCAAGGGAAACATTCTGTGAGCCTGAGAGGGGTGCCCATGGGACTTCATTATGGCTGATTGTTGTGCGGCTTGCCCCTGTGTCAATTAAAAACTTTCTGTCTTTTCCCAATACTTGACTGTGTACATAAGGACCCTCTTGATCTACAGGAATCTCAATAAGAGGCAAGCCAACCTCCCTCTCTAGGCTGTTTCATGTGTATCGCTGATAATCGGGATAATCAGATTGGGCATACTGGTTCATCTGTCGTGAAACTTGCTGTGTCGCGGCAATGGGCTGCGGCTGTGACTGTGATACCGCTGCGGTCTGTGCTGGATGTGGTGAAGTATGCCTAGGTTGTGAATTCTGTGAAGTCTGTTGCTGGCCCTGGTCTTGTCTAGGCGGATGCGGTCTTTCTTTAGTTTTACCTGTTGCTATATTGTGTTTCAGGACTGGACATTCATGTACGTAGTGGCCGGGCTGCTTGCAATAGTTGCATGTCCCTTTAACGGGAGCTGCTGCATTACCTGTCTGGGTCGTACCCTTTCTCTGGCCGTCGGCTGGAACCGACTGGGCCACTAACATTTTCATTTTAGTGTCTTTCATACGTCTCTGTTCGTGATCCTGTTCTTCTCTAATTCTGTTCTGGTGGTATTGTAACATTTGCAACATCTGGGATGGCGTGTTTGCTTGCCATGTACTTTCAACTTTATATACACGGTTCTTAACTGATGTCAGGGAATTCTCGACTAACTTTGTTACAAAAAGATGCGGGTACGACTCGCTACCTGGTTTTAGGCCACTATTAATAATGAAACATTTCTCGAATCTTGAATAGAAGTCACTGGTATCTTCATCGTGTTTCTGTTTACAGGCTGAGATTGCGTCCCAATCTTCCTTTTTAGTTGTCAATAATCTTGGCAAGACCTGTACTATTAGACCTGGTAATGCTTTTGCTTTCTCCCCAAGGCCTAGCCCTGGAGTACGGATTTTTTCCTCGTCTTCTATTTCTGTCCATATAATCTTTTTATCTCCCACCTCCCATTCCTTTTCTTTGAGTTTTTCGTAGATGCCGGTGGGCAGCAGTACCTTTAACAATTTCATAATGTCTGTATATGTGTAATCTCCCATGAGTAACATGTCTTTAAGTTCTCGGTGAAAACCTGCAGGGTCTTTATCATGACAGGGTACTAGTTTCTTCATTTCTAGTAGTTCTAACTTGGTCAGAGGTGTGTATACATACACACGTTTCAGGGTATTGTCGGTACCCATAACTGGGTGTACTTCTCGTAACGGATTCTGCCTGTCGAAATGCTCAAAATGACACATTTTCCTTTCTGGCGGCTGAGCTGAAACATATTGTGGGCCTAAGAAGGCGTTATATTTACGTCGTTGTTCTAGAATTATTTGAATTAATCTGGTACTTAGGCCTCTCCATCTATTCATAAGTAGTGCTTCTAATGTATCGGGTAAGGGACCTGGATCAGAATGTTGTTGTCTGTATAACGTGATGAGATGCTGAATCATGTATATACCAGCTAATTTCTGCTCGTCTGGGGAAAGGTTCAGAAATGTCTGTGCTACTGTATCATCATTGTACGTGTTAGAATTGTCAGCCCATAGTACTGCTGACCGGGCTAGTTCTTGTTCATCCATAGAATTGAGTACATGGTACCCCATTTGTTCTTGAAGCATTTTATCGGTGACTTGAAACAGATGTTCAGGGGAACTTGGTTTTGATATGCCAGAGAGAAAAACTCTCTTGCTTTCTGGACGAATGCCTTTCCTAAGATAATTTCCCTTACCCACATACGCTATCGTATCTGTAGTCGTTTCTGGTTCTTCAGGTCCTTCCTCCTCCTCGGAGGAGTCATTCCTGCCGCTTTCTTTTTCTTTTTCATGTATTTCTATTACCGCTTTTCTGATTTTCTTGTACATGCTTGCTATACAATTTACTTTATCATGCTTTCCTTCGGCTATATTCTTACCCCACTTGTTTAGTGCTTCCATTTCTTCCTGGTCTACCCCAGGCCTGTCTCGGTCTCTTATTAAGCAATTTATGAAAAAACGTAATACATATGCTTGAGTGTCAACTTTCTGGTGTGCCAGGGCCTCCTTAATACTTTCGGGATTTTCCCCAGTCTGGACAAAATGATATATTCTATCTAGGTGTTCAGCCATCCCTGGGAATAACACTAGGTAATCTGTAGCTTGTCGCAAGCGTAGTGATGCTATCAACATTCTATCGTCTTTACCGGGTACTGGATCGTATCTGCAAACTGGAAGGGGTTCTTTGAGTATGTCGAGACGGGTGATTGGGGTGTATGTTGCTTCAGCAGGTCCCTAAAGTTGAATCTGTGTGTTGTCGGCGGGGTCTGGAGACCCCCTGTCGCACCTCCTGAGCCAGAGGCTTGAGCATTATTTCTCTGTGGAGTCTGTATGTGTACCTGAACTTGTCTCGTACTGGGATCAGGCACAATCGGATGCGGTATATTAATCTTAGGTGCGGGAAATGGTGGAGGTGGAGGAACAAGTGGAGCAGGCTGTCGAACGGGGGAACCTTGTTGCGGTAATGGCGGGATATGGTCTGGAGGCGGGTTGCCACCTCCGTCACCGTCAGTAGGCGGGACGCGGGCACGTGGATTGGTGTAAGCGGGTGCTACATCGTCTAGATAGGAAGCAAGGAATATGTCTTTGGTGGTCCTGTGATTTACTTTAGTCGGAACCAATGGTGGCGGCAGATTTTTCGGTATTTCTGAAGTGGCTTCAGGCGAACCCTCGGCCACTAAGTACATGCCATTTACAAGATTGTTTCGCGCGCGGTCTACTTGTTCTGATTTTACTCGGATCCCTTCAGTAACTAATTCGTTTTCTCGGACTCTATCCGACTCTTCTCTATGTCTGTCTTCTCTACGGAGTGCTCTTTCAGCACGTTTATGTGATTCTTTACGCCAAAATTCTATGGCGTCTTTCTGAGATTGTCTGGCTTTCTTTTTCCATAGCGCTTCTTCTACCTTCACGATGCACTCGGCATCCCATGTTCCTGTAACGGGCCATCGGTGTCTCTCGTCTAGATGCTTAGTATAATCGGCCCATAAATCTAGATACAATATGGCATCTAAGCCATGCTTATGGTACATAAAATTTCCAGGAGTGTCTCTAGGGGGGATAGGAATTTCTTCCTCTAGTATCCCTTTCCTAGTTCCTATCTGTCTTAGTTTATTAAAAAACGGCATCTTGTTGCTTAGTACTGGATACTCGAAACTTGTTTCTTACTCTAAACACAGCTAGTTACACAAAAACACAATAATGTACATCAAACAGTCACTCATACCACGACATTAATCACATGAAAACATTTTGAACATATATCACTACCCTTGATACTAGATGTACTGCTAAACAGCACAGATACACTGTCGAAAACAGTGCAAGAACTTGAAGGCTTGATATACTGCTAAACAGTACAGATACACTGTCTAAAACAGTGCAGACCGCGTTTGTGTACCCAAACACGTCTTTACCGGATACATAATAATGCACCCGTCTAGATACGTCCCAGCAATGGTACTCACCGGGAAGCACGGAAACAGAAGGCCTCGGAAAACTCGACTGGACTGGACCGGACTCGGCTCGACTCGACACGTGGATACTTCGGAAACTGGTGGGCCTCTTGACACCTCGGACCTTGCTTCTTTCGGCTAGGCTCTGGTCGGGATCCTCCGCACTCCTCACCGCCTCGTCTGGGTGCTGATCGCAATCTCCGTCACCTCCGTGGGCCAGAGGGAGATACAGGAAATCCTGCGGGTACGCGTAATGGTCCGTCGTGACTTATGGCAGGGGGCAAAGGTTGCAACGCACCAACCGGCGCGTGAGGTGGGGGAGGGGTCCCTGTTCGGGCGCCAAAATAATGTGGTAAATATTTGATTTACCGTCCTAATTTCTATGCAGGTAAGTACTTAAACAAAAATAACTCAATCGGAAAGAAAGACGCAGAGTCCGTGGTGTTAGAGTTCTTAGGTGTTTTATTCCTTAAAAAGGAATGGTTCTGGTACCGGATATCGTGTTCCTGCCACCACTGGGGTGCAGGAAGGGATAGAGCATACTTTATTGACAAGACATAACTTTTATACTTAAACCATATAGTGAATACCAATACAGTAGGCGTAACAGCTGAGAGAAACAAGATAAAAACACACACGTGTTAGCAATACGTAATCAAAAAGGCGTGAACTGGGCGTGAACATAGAGGTGTGTGCTAGAATCGTCACATGTAAGTGTCACGAGTAGGTGGGTACAAAGCAGAATTTTGCAATGTCAGCAGAAATCGGAGGCCTGGATGCGCACGCAGCTGCATGACGTGTGATTGACGTGGAGCTGGAGGGTGCAGGGGACTTGACATTTACACTAGCGGAAAGAGACAGAAGTCTGGCATGTCAGATCAACTCGTACCTATATCATATCTGATATCTGATGTTTGGGAACCATATTATCTAGAGGAAAAGGTCTCTTGGGCAGAGGCTATTCTATACTGACTGTGAGTGCGTGTATAAGCGTCTACGTGTCTGCATGAGATGCGAGGGGGCATGGGCCTACCATGGTAACAGAGGCTATGAATTACTTGCACGGAGACAGTGAGGCCGGGCCCTTTGCTCTGCAGCTGGAAGAATGTTTACTTGAACTAGTAGGCAGGAATGTATGTTTGAGGAGCGGGGCAGATAATTCGAAGGTTGAATACAGTCTTGGCAGGCAGCAGGCTGAGCTAAGCGCCGTTAGCCGCGCAGGGAGTAAGGCAGAGGTCACGGGTACAGAGGCAGCCCAGGCTGAGGCGTTCAGAGTCAGAAGGCAGGAAAAGGCTCGATGGCAGAATTCAGAGGCCTACTTCGCCAGAGCTGAAAAACGTGTAAAGTACACCACAAAAAGACGTTGGCATGGCATACTTAGAAACGGAATATTCAATCCGTTCAGGGTGGATCTGAAAGAGGACATGTTAACGTTGGACGCAAATGTATTTGCGTCTTCATAGCTGGCACAGGAGGGAAGTTACATGCACTTTAAGCTTGTACATGGAGACGGTGGGGTACACGTTAGGGAACATTTCTTGACCATAAAATTTATATTTCCTCACCACCGCCTCCCTGGCCTGCCACTAATTCGTCACCACTACCCTATACCTCTGCCCAACTCCTAAGTATCAAACCTACAGCAGAGGCAGCCCACTCTCTACCTCACTTCAACTATAACAACCCATGTATAGGACCGCTCAAATGTCCCACTTGCACTGAGATTAGGCCTGCTCATCCCATAACCTCTCCCCTACCAGTGTCAGCAGCACTCATAAATGTACGGTCCCTGCCAAGACATAAATTTGAAATCACCGACTTCATAGACTCATATAAAATAGATATATTATTCATCACTGAGACATGGGGGGATGAATCCTCCGGCCCTGATTTCAGAGATGCTACGCCTAACAACTACTGTGTATGCAAGCTAGACAGACCAATAAGAAAAGGCGGAGGAATAGCGATCATTTATAAAGACCAATTCAAAATAACTACAACAGAGACAACCTACTCTGAGTGCGAGGCCTTCCTCTTTACTATAGGCCTCTCCGGCAGAACAACATTCAAAGGCATGTTAATCTACTGCCCCCCAGGATCCAGATCCAAATTTCTCTCGCTCTTAGACTACATCATCGAGACGTCAATTGGATCCCCACATTTTACCATCTTGGGTGATTTCAATTTTCATCTAGAAGCCTCAGACGACCCCGATACTGCAACACTACTCAGTGACCTAGAGGCAGCTGGTCTCTTACAAATTGTTAAACAACCCACCCATAAAGCAGGACACACTTTGAACGGACTCTTTACCAACAACCCTAAGATCTCCATCACCAGGGTGACCCCTCTAGTTTGGACAGATCACTCTGCCGTATGTTTTTCCATACCTACTAATCCCGGTCCCCCTCCTCCGACACCTTCTTCCTCTACCAACTTTAGAGACTGGAAGAACATTAATCTGGACCATCTTACACAGATAATGCGGGACAGCCCCGCGCCAAACGAACAGGATCCCATAGCAGCTTCGGCTAGCTACCTGAAGAATCTGAATGGAGCGTGCAACAAGCTAGCACCCATCAAAACCTCCCACCGGAGTAGAAAACTTCCCTCAGCCCCTTGGTTCTCCAAGCCGCTCCGACTACAGCGACAATACTGCAGAAATCTAGAAAGGCAGTGGCGCCTCCATTTCAATTACCCTGACAAGATCACTTACAAAAACGCCTTAGCCAACTACAAAAAACTTATAACAGCAGAGAAAACCACTTACTACACCAACCAAATCAATCAGGCCAAAAACTCAACAGGTAAACTATTTCAGGTGGTAACTTACCTGACCAACCCTCTTGCACCTCACTCAGAAGGATCACAGGCCCTCTCAGACGCATTGGCCAAATTCTTTGAAGATAAAGTCAGAGCCATTTTTTCCACTTTCTCTCCTGACCCTTCTCCCACTTCCACCTTGCAATCTACCGCCGATAATGCCCCAGAATTTGCAGCCTTTGAAACCACCACGCAAGAACTCATTCAACCCTTGATCGCCCAAACCAAATCAGGTTCACCTTTCGATCCTTGCCCTCCAGGCATTCTTAATCTCATCCCTGAAGCCATTGCCCCATCACTAACCACCATCTGCAATGCAATGTTCACATCCGGCATCTATCCCTCGGTCTGGAAGGAAGCAATCATCAAACCTCTACTAAAAAAGCCTAGCCTAGACCCTCTCCTTCCTGCCAGCTATAGGCCCATCGCATGCCTCCCATTCCCTGCTAAGATTTTTGAAAAAATCATGAACTCTCAGCTGTCAACCTACATCCACAATAATAACCTATTGGATGACACCCAGTTTGGGTTCCGACAGGGCCACGGAACAGAGACTGCGCTCTTAAAAGCAGCAGACGAGATAAGGTCCACAATGGACAATGGAGGAGCCGCAATCCTGATACTTTTAGATCTTTCCGCAGCCTTCGACACGGCCGATCATGTCACTCTGATCGACCGTGTCGCGGCCATAGGAATAAAAGACAAAGCAAAAGATCTTCTCGCCTCATTTTTGTCCAACCGCCCACAAACTGTGAAGCTAGGCAACTACACCTCTCAGACCTTTTCCCTGCCTTGTGGAGTACCGCAGGGATCCTCGCTAAGCCCGACACTATTCAACATATATGTGTCTGACTTGGCGAGGGTCATAAAATCCTACGGAATCTCCCTCACTACATACGCTGACGATACCCAATTGGTGTTGTCCGTATACGATGATGGCACTTCTGTGGCAGCCAATTTCCAAAATGGAATGAAGGCAATAAGCTCCTGGATGTCATCCAACTGTCTTAAACTAAATTCTGATAAGACAGAAGTGATGACATTCGGGAGGCTGCAACCAACTTGGTCCCCGCAATGGTGGCCTCAACAGATGGGACAACCTCCTGAACCAGTAACCAAGGTACGAAACCTAGGTGTTATCTTCGATAACAAGATGTCCTTCCAGCAGCATGCTAACTCGGTGGTTTCCTCTTCTTTCCACATATTAAAAAGGATCAAAAAACGAATCCCTTACCTACCTCCATCCGCAGGCAAAACCTTAGTTAGCACATTAGTCTTCTCCAAAACAGACTACTGTAATGCCTTGCTACTAAAGCAGAAAGCTTGGAGGCGGGTCTCGCCGAGTATGGAGAGGTCCTCAAAAATAAAAAACGACACAAAAAGAACACATCCGTGGTACTTTTTCTTCAACATCTGTTGGTGATAACCCATATCACATTCAATCGTTGTGTGCATTGGCTTTCTGCTTACAATTATACACAGGGAAGGATCTTCTGACATCCCTGTTTTTTCAGAGTTTGGGTTTTCTCTGACCCATTTGCACCAACTACAAGCAATCATAAACATCAACCTAACCACTACCTGTAGAGCGCCACCAGATTTCTGAAAATATACAAACCCATCGCAGACTTTCCAGCCTTGCTACTAAATGCACAACAAAAGGTCCTTAACAAATTACAGACAGTGCAAAATGCAGCAGCCAGGACCCTGTTATCCATTCCCAAATTTGCATCTGTCTCCCCCTACATCCGACAGCTACATTGGCTGCCGGTGAGGAGTCGTATTAAATTCAAAGCTTTATGCATAGCATATAAAGCTATCCACAACCACGGCCCTCTATTCTTAAGACAAGCCTTCCGCCCGCTCGAACACCCAAGAACATTACGTTCATCCTCAGCTCACTTACTAAGAGTCCCTCGTACAAGAAGGGCTAACTGGGGCGACAAACGTTTTTCTGTTGCCACAGCCAAATTGTGGAACACGCTCCCCCTCCACATCAAATCTGCTCCGACTCTGCTTAATTTCAGAAAAAAACTGAAAACTTGGTTGTTCCCAGCCTAATTCTCTCCTATCCACTTGAGAGTTCTGCAACTATAGCGCCGAGACACCCTTGGGTATTTGCGCGCTCTAAAAATCGCCAAATAAATAAATAAAAATAAATTTCCAGATTGCATAAGGTTTCTGAGTCTATTCATGTAGACAAAGGAAACTGGTCGTTGATTGGATGGTTTTGGGAATTGTTGTCTAAATGGGGATGGAAAATTCTGATTTTCCTTGGTATGGCTTTAGCTATTCTCTTCTCTTGTTGTGTTTGTATCCAGTGTGCTCCCACCGTTTGTGGTCTTTGTGCTACGATGTGTGTGCGGAGACCTGTCCCGAGGAGAGAAGTAGAGAGTAATAGGATGATGTTCCAGCAACACCTAGATGGTCTGATGATGATAGACCTAGATTAAGATTAACGTGAGTTTAGGTTATTGCCTACGTAATGGCAAATGGAGAGTCTGTGGTTCTGTGAAAATGGGCCTCGTTACGAAAGGTCATGGTTCCGTCACGATTTTGGTAATGTCGGACCGTATTTAGCAAGTGTGGCTAATGTGGAGTGAATTTGTCACGTTAGCTAGCGAGTTCGCTATGTATTTGGAGATTTTGTTTCAAACATGGGTTCCATTTTGTTTAGGCCTCCATTTTGTGTTGCCATCACACAGGCCGATGAATATGGTCGAACGAACGAAGCAACCTGGCCTTCACGTATTCCTACACATTAACAGGGCCTTTCTTGATTCCGAGGTGAATTGTAAGGATCTGATTCCTTCACCTGAAGCTGACCCTGCCGAGTCAATTTCCCTGGTTTGATCATTGTCTGAGATTACCAATCATTGTTCAGGACATCGTTAACTTTTAGTCTCCTTACACATGCCTTATCTTGCTCACTATCAGACATTGTTTCCTTTCCTATGTTCTTTATTACATGCATTGTGCTTTTCAATTATGGGTTTGTCCTGCTTGTGGAAATTGGATTTGGGACATTCCCAATGATTAACTTTGGGTTGGGACATTGCAAACTGAGCTTTTCGTCATGTTATACTTTGTTTGAGAATGTATTTCATTGGTTAACTTTTGGCGCAGTGAGAGTATATGCTCATAAATGTGAACATTGTGTATAAAAGCAGATGTCTTGCTCTACGAATTTGAGCAGTCTCCTGAAATACCTCCATGCTGTATTTCTTGGATCACTGTTACTGGCTGCAGCTAATAAACTTGGTCTCTGACGCCACCCAGAAGTATTCCGTGTCTCTGTAAAACCAAGACAGGTGAATCCGAAGACTTTGGGCGTGCCCCTGGCGCCGCTGGGTTCTAAAAGCCCGGTTCTTCAACGCACCCTGTGGCGCGTTTTAAGTTGGGGGATTAGGTTCCCTTGAATCCTGGGAGTCCCTGGGGTCCAAGTAGCCCACCAGGTACCTCCAGACAGAGCTGTGTTGCAGAGAGGTGTAAATAGGGGCGTGGCCTGGCCCACCGCTCTGCAATGCAGGCCTCTGGTGCTACTTGGAGGCACCTGGTGGGCTAGTTGGCCCCCAAGGGCCCTCAGGATTGAAGGGGAATTAATTCCCCAATTTAAAACGCGCCACAGTGTGTGTTTGCACACATGTCACCTCAGGCCCCGCCCCCTACTTTTACCACTGTGAAAACGCACCCCTTGGTGCCTTTTAAGTTGGGGGATTAAATCCCCTTGAATCCTGAGGGTCCCTGGGGTCCAACTAGCCCACAAGGTACCTTCAGTAAGCGCCACAGAGCTGCTTTGCAGAGTGGTGTAAAAAGGGGCCTGACCTGGACCACCTGTTTGCAGCACAGCCCTGTGGCTCTTACTGGAGGTACCTGGTGGGCTAGTTTGCCCCCAGTATTGAAGAGGAATTAAATCTCCATTGTAAAACGCGCCACAGGGTGCATTTTCAGAGTGTTGCTGGGAGGGGGCGGGGCCTCTGGCACTATCGCAATGTTTTGTATTATTATTATTTTTTTAGAAGGGGGGCTGTGTGGCCCCCCTTCTTTTAATTTTTTTGGGGCCCTGGGGACCCCATCCCCCAGGGCCTTACTCCCAATAAAAATTTGAGCAGGAAGGGGGCTGCATGGGCCCCCCTCACGTGGCCAATTCCAGCCCCGGGGACCCCATCCCCCGGGGCATAGCCACATAAATATATTTTTTATGGAGAGGGCTGCGTGGCCCCCCTCCTGAGGCCTCTATTGGCCACGGGGACCCCATCCCCCAGGGCCGGCCTTTATTTATTCATTTTTTTTTTTAATTTGGGGAGGGGGCCTAGCCCCGGGGACCCCATCCCCCGCGGCTGGCCCTCTCCATTGGTGACCGTGGCACTGAGTGGTATTTGGACTGTATGTTGCATTGAGTGCAGTGTAATTATGTGGCGTGTAATTATGTGGCACTGAGTGGTAAATGGAGCGTATGTTGCATTGAGTGCAGTGTAATTATGTAGCATATAAATATGTGGCACTGAGTGGTATTGTTTGGAGTGTATGTTGCATTGAGTACAGTGTAATTATGTAGCATATAATTATGTGGCACTGAGTGGTATTGTGTGGAGTATGTGTTGCATTCATAGAGTGTAATTATGTGGCATGTAATTATGTGGCACTTAGTGGTATTTGGAGAGTATGTTGCATTGAGTGCATGGTAATTATGTGGCGTGTAATTATGTGGCACTGAGTGGTATTTGGAGTGTATGTTGCATTGAGTGCATTGTAAATATGTGGTGTGTAATTATGTGGCACTGAAGGGTATTTGGAGTGTATGTTGCATTGAGGGTGCAGACTGTGTGAGGGTGCAGAGTGTGTGAGGGTGCAGAGTGTTTGAGGGTGCAGAGTGTGTGGCCTAAAGTAGTGTGAGGGCGCAGTGTGTGTGGCCTAAAGTAGTGTGAGGGTGCAGAGTGTGTGAGGGTGCAGAGTGTGTGAGGGTGCAGAGTGCGTGAGGGTGCAGAGTGTGTGAGGGTGCAGAGTGTGAGGGCGCAGTGTGTGGCCTAAAGTAGTGTGAGGGTGCAGTGTGGCTGGCCTAAAGTAGTGTGAGGGCTCAGTGTGCATGACCTAAAGTAGTGTGAGGGTGCAGTGTGTGTGGCCTAAAGTAGTGTGAGGGTGCAGTGTGTGTGGCCTAAAGTAGTGTGAGGGCGCAGTGTGCGTGGCCTAAAGTAGTGTGAGTGCGCAGTGTGCGTCGCCTAAAGTAGTGTGAGGGCTCAGTGTGCATGGCCTAAAGTAGTGTGAGGGCGCAGTGTGCGTGGCCTAAAGTAGTGTGAGGGTGTAGTGTGTGTGGCCTAAAGTAGTGTGTGGGTGCAGTGTGTGTCCTAAAGTAGTGTGAGGGCGCAATGTGTGTGTCCTAAAATAGTGTGTGGGCACAGTGTGCGTGGCCTAAAGTAGTGTGAGGGCCCAGTGTCTGTGGCCTAAAGTAGTGTGTGGGTGCAGTGTGTGTGTCCTAAAGTAGTGTGAGGGCGCAGTGTGTGTGTCCTAAAATAGTGTGTGGGCGCAGTGTGCGTGGCCTAAAGTAGTGTGAGGGCGCAGTGTGCGTGGCCTAAAGTAGTGCGAGGGTGCAGTGTGTGTGGCCTAAAGTAGTGTGAGGGGGCAGGGTGCGTGGCCTAATGTAGTGTGAGGGCGCAGTGTGTGTGGACTAAAGTAGTGTGTGGTAGCAGTGTGTCTGTCCTAAAGTAGTGTGAGGGCACAGTGTGTGTGTTCTTAAGTAGTGTGAGGGCGCAGTGTGCGTGGCCTAAAGTAGTGTCAGGGCGCACTGTGTGTGGACTAAAGTAGTGTGTGGTAGTAGTGTGTCTGTCCTAAAGTAGTGTGAGGGCACAGTGTGTGTGTTCTTAAGTAATGTGAGGGCGCAGTGTGTGTGGACTAAAGTAGTGTGAGGGCTCAGTGTGCGTGGCCTAAAGTAGTGTGAGGGCACAGTGTGTATGTTCTTAAGTAGTGTGAGGGCGCAGTGTGTGTGGACTAAAGTAGTGTGAGGGCACAGTGTGCGTGGCCTAAAGTAGTGCTGTTTTGCAGTTAGTGTGGTTTAACAAGAGTGTTTGTCTGCTAGACCAAAACATTATATACAATTTAATAGA